>NC_045784.1:31242028-31543354 GCF_008692025.1 Phocoena sinus | reverse complement strand
AAGATATCATCTCACACCAGTCAGAATGGCCATCATCAAAAAATCTAGAAACAATAAATGCTGGAGAGGGTGTGGAGAACCCTAACTGCACTGTTGCAGTGTTGGTAGGAATGTAAATTGATACAGCCACTGTGGAGAACAGTTTGGAGGTTCCTTAAAAAACTACAAATATAACTACCATATGACCCAGCAATCCCACTACTGGGCATATACCCTGAGAAAACCATAATTCAAAAAGAGTCATGTACCAAAATGTTCATTGCAGCTCTATTTACAATAGCCCGGAGATGGAAACAACCTAAGTGTCCATCATCGGATGAATGGATAAAGAAGATGTGGCACATATATACAATGAAATATTACTCAGCCATAAAAAGAAACGACATTGAGCTATTTGTAATGAGGTGGATAGACCTAGAGTCTGTCATACAGAGTGAAGTAAGTCAGAAAGAGAAAGACAAATACCATATGCTAACACATATATATGGAATTTAAGAAAAAACATGTCATGAAGAACCTAGGTGTAAGACAGGAATAAAGACACAGAGCTACTAGAGAATGGACTTGAGGATATGGGGAGGGGGAAGTATAAGCTGTGACAAAGCGAGAGAGAGGCATGGACATGTATACACTACCAAACGTAAGGTAGATAGCTAGTGGGAAGCAGCCACATAGCACAGGGAGATCAGCTAGGTGCTTTGTGACCGCCTGGAAAGGTGAGATAGGGAGGGTGGGAGAGAGAGAGACGCAAAAGGGAAGGATATGGGAACATATGTGTATGTATAACTGATTCACTTTGTGATAAACCAGAAACTAACACACCATTGTAAAGCAATTATACTCCAATAAAGATGTGAAATAAATAAATTAATTAAATTAAATTAAGAATAAAAAAATTTTAAAAAAGGACAATTAATACTTTCACTTTCTCCCCAAGTGATACAAGGAGTTTAATGTACTTTAATTTATCCCTTCCCAAGTTATAAATTATTATTGCCATGCATTTAATTCTATATATAAATCCACTAGACATTATTAATATTTTAACACAGTCAGTGTGCATCTAACTATGTACTTACTATTTTTTGCTTTTACTCCCTTCTTTCAGCTTGGACCTGCCATCTGGAATCTTTTTTATTTTTGTTCTGGAGAGGTGTACATGTAGTCTTAATGTTCTGGCACTTTCTAGTTCTTGACCAGATGTTTACATTTTGGTCAATTATTACAGTGTACATGTATGTTTTCTGTTTTCTATATGCAATATAGTAATATAGTAATAAAAACAGAGAAGGTAAAAAATAATAACCTTAGATTTTATTTCAAATATTTTTTGGATATGCTAGTTTAACTCTCATCCCATTGTTGGCTGAATATAACATACATATTTTTCTGTTGTCTCCCTCCCCAGTATGTATTTTGTAACAATGAAATATTTCTTTACTAAATTATGATGCTTTCCTTAGACACCACAATATCCAAAGAGACAGAATTGATTGAGTCAGTGTAATATATTTTTGAGGGTCATGGATTTGGAATCTGAACTTTTAGGTTCAATTCTGGGCATTACCATTTCCATAGCTGTCTCAATTTATAAAAATTCTTTAACCTATCTGAATTTCAAACAGCTCATCTTTAAAATGGAGTAAATAGTACCATTTATGCCCATTGCATTTGTGTGTTGAGAAGTACTAATGAAACAAAATATGTGGATCTGCTTTATAAAATCGTTAAGTAATATGACTTTAAACTAGTATTATTTATGTGTATAAGGAGAAGAAAAAAATGAAAATTCAATGTTTTGTGTAAACTGGAGATGAGGGCATATTTAGGTATGTGGAAAAAAGCATTGTGGTATAATGGACACAGTAGGATTTTTTGAGTCAGATATAATAAATTGTAATAATTTGTGTTCCTGCTCTACTGCCTGCTAGTTCTAGAATGTCTTGCAAATTAACTTTTCTTTTTTTTAATTTAACTTATTTATTTTTGGCTGTGTTGGGTCTTCGTTGCTGCACACAGGCTTTCTCTAGTTGCAGCAAGCAGGGGCTACTCTTCATTGCGGTGCATGGGCTTCTCATTGCGGTGGCTTCTCTTGTTGTGGAGCACGGGCTCTAGGCAAGCGGGCTTCAGTAGTTGTGGCACGTGGGCTCAGTAGCTGTGGCTCATGGGCTCTAGAGCTCAAGCTCAGTAGTTGTGGCACATGGGCGTAGTTGCTCTGCGGCATGTGGGACCTTCCCGGACCAGGGCTCGAACCTGTGTCCCCTGCATTGGCAGGTGGATTCTTAACCACTGCACCACCAGGGAAGCCTGCAAATTAACTTTTCTGAGTCTCAATTTCCTCATCTGTAAAAAGGAATAATAATGCTTCATCGATACCTCATTTACTGTGAAGATCCAATAGGATACTATGTCTATAGCATCTGGGGTGTAGTAATTGCACCCTCAGTGTTAGTCTCTACAATGAAAATACAGTTAAAAAAAAAAAAAGAATAGAATGCAATTATCGTGTTGATAGAAAATGGTCTATTCAGATAGCATTCTGCCCTGGAAGTAAGAATGAACTGAGAAGACTAAATTTCAAAATTATACAACTGTAGACTCCAGGAGTCCTTGGGCATCTTTAAAACTGTCCTTTGGGTATACTTGTGGCCTTTTTTGAAATGTGACTAATCAGCTTGGTCCAAGGTTTCTTTCCTCTGGTGTTCTCTGGCTCCTCCTGACTAGACAGGAGACATTCTTGGCCAGGGAGTCAGCCTCTTCTACAGAGGAGGCAGCGGGTAGTATAACATCTTTCCGGTTTCACCACGGATTGGGCCAGAATCCTTTCTTCACTCCCAGACACAATACTGTACTGTGGCAATACAAGAAGATGCCAATGGCCTGTAATGACTAAAGAGATGATAAAGGAACATCATGGTCCTAAATTCATATGCTAACCCTGAGTAAATGCAAACCACTATCTTTCAGTTTCCCCACTTCAATGAAATGTTGAACTTTTATACATGGTTCAATCATAGAGAATGTAATATTAATATGATAATACTATAACATTGCTTATCAGACTTGAATAGGCACATGAATCCTCTGACAATCTTGTAAAACTGCAGATTTTTATTTGGCAGCTCTGGGGTGCTGTGGTCTTGAATGTTTGTGTCCCTCCAAAATTCATATGTTGAAAACGAATCCCCAAGGTGATGGTATTAGGTGTTGGGGTCTTTGGGGGAAGTGGGCTGAAATGGTGGTGTGAACAAATAACAAATATTACATCAGAAAATGTTTACCTTGAGGCCACTCTGTTCTCAGGAGGGCTGTATGCTGGCTCAGGCTGGGGTGGGTCAAATGTCAGGAGCCTGGGAAAAGGAAAGATGCTTCACCTAAGTTTAATTAGCAAGCATTTGATTCCTACTGATCAGTTGGAAGAAGCTGTTCAGCTATCCATTTACGAGATAAAAAGTAGGAGTTTGGAAGGCCTGTGTCTGACTTTGTCTTAGGTAAATAAAGGAAGCATCTGTGAGTCTTATCTAAGTCATATGGGGAAGGATGTTTCTTTGCAGTAAACCATTTTCTGAACACTTAGCCTGAACATTTCTGAACATTTAGCCTTCATTTGCTGAAATGCGATACTGAAGTCGTAGTCTTGCTGTTAATAGTTAGGCTGTATTTGCTCTTTAATTATAGTTTATTCATGTCCCAGTTAAACCCTGGCTGGTTTCTGATAGTGAGGATAAAAGGAAATAGCAAATTCACCAACTGAGATTCTCTTTACCTTTCTGTTCCCAAGGCTAACCAACTACTAAACTGACAGCCTCAGTCTTGATGCCATTACCTAGGATGATCCTTACACTCAAAGGGAAAAGCAACACCAGATCCATGATTCAAACTGCAGAATTTTAGGTTTACTTTTATTCACTGTGGGATGTGATCGAGGTACAATATAACAAAAGCTGGTGTTTGGTTGTCATTCTTTTACAGACAAGTGCCCAGGGAATCTTGTAGATCTTGTTCAGAGATGTAGACAGACAAGCAGACATTGGGACTTGGGGAGAACTCTCAGCAGGTGCCGGACACCAGCCATAAACTTGGGTTTCTGGTCCGGACACCAGTACTTAGTAAGGGAAATAGCAAGAGTACATATGGCCCCAAATTCTAACAGGGAGGGGGGCCTCAATATTTGTAGGCAATTATTATGGGAAGGTTGGAAGAAGGATTAAGACAAAAGCCCAGGTGGCAGCAGGACAGTTAACTCAATTCTGAGCCCTGGTGTGTTAAACTTTGTTTTCCCCTAGGAGAAAGCAAAATGAATCTACTTTCATTATTCTTTCAGCCTTGGAGCAGTGGAAGAGAGAAGTAATGAAAGTACTAATCTTACTAGCTAGAATCAACATTGGCTTTGTACTTATCGTTCATTGTAGAAGAAATAATCTCTGTATTTGTTTAAGAGATGAGTGTGTTAAGAGTCACAAATTTATTTTCACAAAGAGTTTCAAAAGGAAAAAAAATTAGATTAAAAAGCTTTCTGATGGACAAGTAAATCGATTCCACTATATAGTGGATGCATTACAACATTTAGCAAGGATGGGTATAGACATTGAACTAAACATCAGGGGGCTAGTGTGTACTTTAAATGTTGGTGAGTAAATTCAATTTCCTATAATAAACACTCTAACAGATAAGATTTTCTATAAAAAAGCATGTACAACAAGCCCTGAGTAATTATAGTCTTGAGGTTAAGGATTACATTGCACTGAAGATAAAAATAAAACTCTGAGAATTCAAACAGAATGTTGCTAGAGAATTTCTTCCATTTGTAACAAACTTACCCCCAAATCAATTTTACAACGGCAGGATAAAGAATATGTATAGATTTAGCTAAATCAGTACATGGCTAATGCTCTTTATACCTTGCACTTTTATGGTGATTGATCCATAAATATTTTTCAACCTTCTCTATTATCTTTTCAGTAAGGATTAGTGAAGAGTCCTGTATCCTGGATACTCAAAAGCACTTGTGTCAAAAACAGTTATCCCTTCTAAAGGTTTCTCATTAAGTATTATTAAAATATCTAGTTTATGGTTTTATTTTAGCCAAAGTGAATCACAATGTTTGGTGCTTAAATATGTCTAATTCCACATTATATTCTAGGTATATAGAGTATTATCTTATTTCATCTTCCCTAAACCTTATGAGATAGGTATTCTTCATTCCCTTTTATAGGTAAGGACACTGAGGATTAGAGAGGAGTTGCTTGGCTAGCACGTGCCAGAGCAGGGATTGGAACCCAGACACCCTGCCTCCGAAGTCCTTCCTCTGAGATGTAGCAGAGGGTGGCCCAAGACACCATGAAGCCCAATGGAGATGGAAACCCAGCTTGCAAAAGTGCATGCATTGTACAGTGCTCCCCACAGAGTATGGTCTCAGTAGATACTTGTTGAATAACATAGCAATGCCACCTATGTGCATTCGACCAAATTCAGCTCTAGCAGACTTCTGGATTATCTGCCGAATGTCTGATTTTACAGATGAAATTGTTCCCAGTGCTTTGTGAGTTGACTTACGAACTGTAGGGAACTGATGGCACCACATCTTTGAGTAATTTGCTTCTTTTTTTGCAGGGGTATATCTAGGCTGATTTTCCACAGCAAAATTCCCAAGGAAAAAACATACCACATATGACTTGTTTGGATTACATGAATCCTTGGTGATTGAAATGATTTATAAGCATCCTTTAATGATACTGCTCTTTCCAGGTTAGTAATGAGGTTCCTTTACTTTAGAATCACTAGGTTTATGACAAACTTCCCTATATCATTTCTGTACATTATATCCCATTTTAATTGAATTTTAATATAATATCAGAGTAATGTTTGTGTCAAGATGTAATAATATTCCATTTAAGAATGTAACTTTCATTTATTTAAGGAGAAAGATGACAATTTGAGGACGTTTGAATTATATTCTAATTTATATCTTTAGAAGTTAATAGCTTAAAGTCTATGCAGAAAATGAGTTCTACCCATTGGAAGAACAGGAGTACTAAGTGATTTTTGAGGGCCCTTCTGAACTTCTATTTTATGATTATATTTAAAAAAGAAACTTATATAGGGGTCCTGACAATAGACCCGGGGAAGAAACATGAGGCTGGGAGTCAGGAAACTGATATTCTAATCACAAGATTTTTAAAATAACTGAGGAAGCTGGAGGAAGTTATAGAATCATTTAACTTCACTTTCCTATACTCAATATTAGGAGACTGAAGTAAAGCATTTCTAAGATGACATTCAGCTATAAAATTGTACAACTTTAAAACATCTGGATCTCATTTCATTCAGATGGTTTTAGATCACTTTACTCCTGAGTTAATGATTTTCAATTTCCATGTCAATAGTGTAAAGGAAACACAGAGCAATAAATAACACTTTTTCCCCCTCAATTTTATGTACCTACACACCTGTTCTGTAAATAGAATTACAGTCTATATTTACAAAGACATAAAAAGTAGGTGACCAATAGTGTATAAAATGCGTTTATACAAAAAATTAACTCATAATGAATGCAACCTGGGAGGTATGTAAAATATTTAGACATAAATACCAATAGTCTGGGTGAAAGCAAGCATCTGATATAGATATGAAGAATACCCTCCCTTGCTCCTAAAAGAAAATACACATATAGTTGTGGGTTTCCATCAATATTAGTGGAAGTGTAACAAAAGATTTGAATAAGTGTCTCAAATAATACCTAGCACAAACCATTTGATATTATGACAGAGATAAAGCAGTTTCAGATTTCTGAAAAATCTCACTGAGTACATATATCTATGAATGCCAATTTTCAGAATGTTTCCCCAGTATCTTGCCATCATGACCCACTGGCGTTTCCAGGATCTCTTTCTTTCACCTAGAGGGCAATCCAGGCTACCCTGGCATTGACAGCACCATGTGAACACCGTTATGAGATGGTCAACAGCACTTTCTTGTCTTGAGACTAAGTATAGCATTCTTTGAATGTGGTCTCAACATGAACTTTTGTATGTCTCACTTAACCCCATCAGGGACTAAGATTAGACTCTGGCTATAGCTATACATTATTAAGAATAAGGTTTCACAAAAATAATCAACTAATTTGTTTTGCTGATGCTGACTGGATTAACCACAGTTCTCCCTACTCCCTTCTGTATGGAAAACCCTGCCTCCCATCTTGTTTGGCAAATTCCTATTTACTGTTCCATGCAAGATCAAACATCACCTCTTACAGGAAGTTTCCCAAATTCCCTCAGGATCAATTGTCTTCTTTCCTATCATCTCATAGCATGTTGCACACAGCTCCCTCAGAGCACTCGCATGCTGCACTATAGTTAGTCTTTTATTTATGTAGCTTCTCACTGCTCAGAATTTGATCAAGGAATGGTCCATCCAAACATACTTCCGGAGAGTGCCGAGGTATGAGGGCATAGTAAAATACTACTGTAAAAAACAGAATTGGCTTGCTACTTAATTCAGGCTTGCCCAAAACTACTTGCATAAATGCTGGGATATAAACAGTATACTGCAGTCCAGAGTGGAAATTACAAATGAAAAGATGAAAGAAAGAAGTGAAAAAAGTAAGGAGGGAGGTGGGAGAATGGTAGGGAGAGAGAAAAGGAAGAAAGGAAGGAAGAAAGGAAAAAAGAAGGAAGGGAGGGAGAGAGGGAAGAGAAACCTTTGTCAGTTTGTAATTCTTATATTTAGTGTCATTCACATGTGACTTCATGGTGTAGCTTCATGACATTTTACCATCCCTGATATTAGTCAGCTACTAGTTGAGTGCAGTCAATAGCTGCAGCCACTGAAATTCTGAAATCAAGTAATGCGAAATTAAAATTCTTTTTTTTGGGGGGGAATGAATTATTTATTTTCTTACTTTATTCAAAGTATTTTAATGTGTTTTTAAGGTGTCTAGTTCAGAAAACTGAATAGAAATAAAAATGGAGAATTAGATATCAGAAAACCTATGTAAAACTTAGAAATATATTGCCAAAGGGAAAATCAGGAAAAAAAAGTTTTAAGCATACTTTGTTCAAGACTTTGCAACTATCTCCATGTAAGATGAATTTATCCTTGGCGAAAATAACTAATGCCATCCAGTTTTAAGTGTCAGGAATAAGAGATAATTCCAAATAAATAAAAATGTGTGCATGCAGTATTAAATCTCTCATTTTAAAAACTTTAAATAAATATGAGAATAAAAGCTTGTAGCCAAAAACTTGGCTTGACCCATTTCTAATGAAATGATGTTAATATTTGAAGTCTACAGGGTGCCCATTTTTCTCAGTCCTGCTCTGCTCTTGCTAGAGTGGGACATACTTTATTTCTTTTTGACCTCAGGACACAAAAAAGGTAAATGTTTGATAAATGAGTGAATGAATTGTCATTGTCTTAACTTTTCTCATTTCAAAGACAAGGCCAAGACTCATTACTTCATTGCCAATATTACTGTCATCATCATCAGCTTCAAATTAATTAGATCCAGTCTTCTGCAGATAAATGATTGTGGTTGCTGACATAGTGAAATTTGTGGAGCATTGTGAAAGCCCTTTCCACGAAAAATAACTCCTTGATTCTACATTAGCCAATTTAAAAGGTGATATTTCCTTTAAAATTGCGTTGTATGGGTCTGGAAATGCTTTCAGTCCTAGAAGGCTAGTGACCTGTTCTTTTTGATGAGCACGCCTCTGCAGAGAAGTTCCATATTCCATAGATTCAATGGAGCATGGAATTGATATGGCATAAATGCCATTATTATAACAGATCAGAAAAACTAAAAAGAAAAGTATGATTTTTTAATCATACATTCAGGTTAAGTAAAACACTTTATGAAGCTGCAAGCATTGATTTGTAGAAGAGAAGTAGAGATATTTCAAAGTAATCCTATCATCAATCCTCTCCCCAAAAGTTAGTCCTTTCTGTGTCATTGTCACATGGATCATTTTGCCATTCTACTTATTAGCCTAAGCGGAGTCTTCTCCCACTTCACTTGCAATGACTTCTGGGTTAACTTTCACATTTTCTGGCTTCTTGTTATATCCCAAACACATTGAGACAAGGGTCATGCAGCATTTTTATCAGTGTTTCCTGTATCATATGTGTATCTTTCTGGCAGAGTTGATCATGAGGATTTGGGAGGCAATCTGATAACTCCTCTGATTAATGATGTCGACCCAGGTTTCATTCATTTACTATATGACATCCTTCTTTGATGCAAATTTTGACCTGTACAACGAATTACTCTGCCTTCCTTTCCTGAGGTGGGCTGCTCCCTTTCTGCAAACAAACTCCCAGATGTTGGCTTTGTTGCCAGCTATTGCTGATGTTAATACCATAATCACTGGAGATGTCTGCGAGATTTAAGTTCAACAATGGGCAGCAGTGCCACTATCCAATGGAAAGAAAGTGGTACCTATTAGAGAACAAAGCAGATTGTTCTCACCCAGAAGGCAAACACTGATGTTAACCTCTGCCAGTAGAGTATGCATGTTGTGCATTATCAGTTTGTGGAAAGGTAGTAACCTATTTCATCACATCAGATTTCAGTATTGGAACCTGGTTTAAGATTACAGCTTGTTGGCTTCGTGGCAGCAATTCGGCACACAGATGGGGCCAAGAGGAATCTCGCAAAGTTAAAATGTCTAAACAAATTACTTGGACCTCTCAGGTGGCTGGGTGTGATGTCAGGAATCTTAACAATGAAGGGCATTCCAAACAAAGCGTTCACAATTTTGTATCTTAACTAAGAGCTGAAGTGGAAGTAGAAGCACTAGTACAGGAACTGAGGAGTCAGGGGACCACTTCTTTCCCATTGCAGCTTCTGATGGACATCGTTACTGATATTCTGCCATCATTGAAGTGGCAATGGCATGGTTATGGGGCCTGGGCTACATTTTAGTTGCATCACTCCTGTAACAATGAAGAGGTCATTTCCACCTCTTAGCACCTCGAATTCATGCTCTGTAAAATATGACCTACAAGCCCTGCCTTTTTACTGATACACGAGTATTGTGAAGAGTAAATGGAGTAATTATGCAAACACATTTTAGAAGCACTAAAATGGTATTAAAATATAGTTAATTATTAGCCATTCACACATTCCTCACCCATGCAATATTTATTGAGCATCCACCATGCACCTCTGGACCTTCCCTTTTGTCTCTCAGGTCGCTGACAATCCTTCCTCCCTCCCTGGCCCTACCCATAACCACCACCTATATCCAGATTATCTCTGACTCATCCTTCAAGACTCTGGTTAAATAGTACATTTGCTTTTCCTATCCACTCATGCCCCTCTCCAAACAGTTGATTATTCCCTCTTCAGTGCTAATGCTCTACCAAGTGTGCACCTAGGATTTTATGCTTTATTATAATTGGTTTTGGTCCCTCTTGTATTTGTAAGGTCTTTGCTCTCAAAGACTGTAACATGTTCATGTTTGTATTTTCAATCCTGAGCAGAGGGTGCTGGGAGGCTGGGGATGTTTGATGGAGGAACAGTGGGAGAAGAGGCTTGTGGGTATGGTCCAGACTATTTCATTATTTCAGGTTTAATGAATGAATTTCGGGCATGGCAGGGGAGGCCTAATACTATGTTTTGTGCATTTCTGCCTGTCTACACTGTCTAACCAACTAGCCACGTGGGCCACCAGAGTCCTGATTACAAGGACTTAGGAAATTTCTTGGAGATCATCTTTTTAAAGGAAGCCTTAATCAAGCAGGCAGCTAAACCTTCATCTGTTGGCAGAGGAATAATTCTAATTCCAGTGTAGGATGATATTCAGATGTGTCTAATGAGCAGCCCTTTATGAAATCATGTCTGAGCTTGAGGGGAAAAAAAAATGTGAATACACACCCAAAGAGCTAATTTCACTAAAACCTCTTTATGAAATTAAAGCAAAACACAGTGGGCCTTTACACTCCCCAACTTGCACTCCTCCTACCCCACCAACCCATGTATAACAGAGAAGGGAAGAGGAATGATCCCTACATTCTTCACAGAGTAGAGATTTGGCACCTCAGGGGTCATAAAACATCAGCAGTGATAACCAGCAGAAGCATCGCGGGCACTGATCATAGCCACAGTGCCCAGAACAAGGGCAAAAATACCAAAGCAGTGGAGGCAGGAATCAGGCAGCAGCAGTGCTCACCCCAGCCTCTGCAGGGGCCTCACCTGAGGGCAGGTGAGACAGGATGATCGTTAGGTGGCCAGGGATCCTTTTCCTAAGCAGCCACCTGTTGGCTTTCAAACTTCCCCTTCCTCTTCTGTTTTCCCCAGGCAACAATGCTCCCCATTCCAAAGATCACTTTCACCCCACAATTGACATCTTTCATCCTTCAAGGCTGTCATTTAAATTCCTTTTAGCTTGATTCCTCCACCTGCCAAGAAGACACTCTCAGCCACTTCAGTGGCCCTGAAACCCCTTACAAATCTCTCCTCTTTCTTCTAGACCCAACTCAAGTGACTCACTAGTGAAGTTCTAGCAAAAACACTAGGATTGCAGATGGCACGTGCTCCATCCTCTGGGTCAGGGGCTGGGGATGTGGGTTCTGGAGCCAGAGGGCCCAGGTTGCAGTGGGAGCTCCACAGTTTATCTGTTCTTTGAACAAATTCCTTTCTTTAAATCTCAATTTCTTAACCTGTAAGATGAGGCCACAGATCACACCTACCAGACAGTCCATCGGCTAGATTTAACTGAGTTAAGCAGTTAACAGAGTGAGCAGCACACTTGAAGTGCTTTAAACAATTTAGCTGTGCTTATTATTACTTGCTGACTCCATTTTGTGACCCCACAATTATCGTTCCTGATAGGCTGTGAACTCTCAGAGGGAAGGGGGCCTGGCTCTAGTAAATGACTCTTAAGATGTGTGCATGATTGAATAATTAACTGAATGAAGAATGTGGTAGTAAGAGAGGGGCCTTTAAAAGTTGTGCAGCAGGTGCTGCCTCCAGGGATGATAAGCAGGCAGAGGAAATTATGCCACTAAAGGACAGTTGAAGGAAAGCAACTCTGAAGAGTGAATTCTGAGGTTGTATTTTTGGTTCTTTCAAGGGGTCATGTGCACAGCGTGACATCCTGTGATCAATGGAATCTGAACAGCCAAGATTTGGTGTCTTACTGTTGTTCTTATTAAATTTCCATTGGTTGTTTAACCTTTCCTTAAATGATATGTTTTTTTAAAAAAATCTAAATACTAGTGACTCATTTTCTAGAAGGGAAATATATAAAGGAGAACTGAGAAGTATTCATATGCCTCAGAGAAAGCAGATTTTTACTATATATACAAGCAATATGCCCCTTTTAAGGGATACATAGGAGAATTCTTTCATTTGGATAAAACAATAAATATTGCTGTCAACACTTGCTTAGAGCCCTCACTGAGTTTCATGTCTCTGTATTGTTCTGTTCTTCCTGTGCTTTGCTAGTCTTTCTTTACATGAAGAGGGAATACTGATTAATTCAGTTTGAACAGGGATAGAGTTTATAAGCAAAGGGGAGCACAGCTCAAATACTTTAAGAGCTTCTCACTTGTAAAAAAGGAAAAGGGATACAACTTTTATCTCTAATTTATGGCAATTTTGCACACTTTCAATTCTGTCATCCGTATCAATTATAGATTATATGCTGTAAGAATTCATATAAAACTCCTGGAAAACTTATAGACAAATTCTTGTTTGTGCCTAAATTAATTTGGGGGGATCAATTTGTGGTCAGTTCAGTTAATTGGAACAACTGCTCTGTGATCATAATTGAGAGACAAGTGTATCATATTAACTCCTTATGGTAGAAGTGTCCATTCTGAGCAAGTATTTGAATATGTAAAGAAAGTATATTTAGTGTAAGCTTTTTCATACTAGTAACATTGAAATAACATAGGTACATTTAGTCAATCCCATGAAGCAATGTGAAACTTTAGCTAGTTTTTTCTATTGGGTTAATGTATCTTTAGGACTTGATGTAATTGGTTATGCATTAGAAAACTTTCTAATTGACTGTTTCTAGGTTATACAAACTTTTAGTATGGTACAAGTACATTTATCTTTGTCAATAACTCAAACACCAAAATACATATTTCTTCTGGGTAACTCTAGTATTAAAAAAAATCTAAAATTCTAACTTATGCATATATTTTGTTCTTTCTCCTCTTTTTTTCCTCCAAATCCTTACACTTAGGCAAAAGCCTACTTTTTTCTCATTTCACACTGTTCTTCCCAGAGAATTTACATTTAGGAAACACTATTTCATTATTGAATATGACAAGTTTAATATGCAGTTGTTTCTTTTTTCTGCATGGTCTCATCTTCTTAGATTCTATCATTATTCCAAATACAAGCATTACTTTGCTCCTGCTAAAATCCATGTTTGCAGTAAATGAAATCTTATATACAGCAAGTTTCAAATCATAAGAGTGTCTTTGTAGTTCACTTCTTAAATGAATTAATTGGCAATGAGGAGCCCATATGTCTAATTACCTGATAAGACTAATTGGACTAATTATCATTTCTATTTCCTGGGGGCAGAAAATTAGAGTCAGCTCCTAGACGCATAGTTTTTGTTGAATCACTTGCATTTTCAGAAGTCTATTCATTGCCAATTTTTGCTAGCCAACCTCCTCCAAATTGTGGTATTTGTTTAATTCTTTAATGTTATTTTTAAGCAGCTTTATTAAAGTATAGCTGACATACCACAGACTACATATATTTAAACTATACAATTTGCTAAGTTTTGACATCTATGTGTGAAAACATCACCACAATCAACATAAAGGACACAGCCATCACCCCTAAAGGTTTCCTCATTCCCTTCTGCAATCCCTCCCTCATTTCTCTCCTTACCCCATTCCTATTGCCAAGTAACCACTGCCCTTTCTATCAGTGTATATTAGCTTGTAATTCCTACCATATTATAATAAATGGAGTCATACAGTGGGCAATTATTTTTGTCTGGTTTCCTTCACTCATCGTTATTATTTTGAGATTCATCCATGTTGTGACATGTACCAATAATCCATTCATTTTATTGTCAAGTAGTATTCCATTGTCTAGATATATGACAATTTGTTTATTCTTTTATCTATCGATGGAGGTGATGGATATATTCTTTATCTTTATTGTGGTGATGGTTTCATGGGTGCCTGAATATAGCCAAACTCATCTAATTATATACATTAAGTATGTCCAGTTTTTTAAAATGTCAATTATAGGTCAATAAAGCTGTTAAAAAACAGAGGAGACTGGGTGTGGGATATATGAGAACTATCTTTTAAAAATAAATCTAAAACTATTATTGAAAAAAATCTATTCATTTTATTGATGAGTAGTATTCCATTGTATACATACATGACAATTTGGTTATTCCTCCACCTATTGATGGACCCTGCAATTGTTTCAATTTGGGGGCTATTATCAATAAAGCTGCTATAAACATTCATGTACAAGTGTTTATATGGATTTATACTTTTATTCCTTTTGGATAAATAACTGGGAGTGAAACAGATATGATAGCTGTTTAACTTTTAACTGCCAAACTGGTTTCCAAAGTGATTGTGTCATTCTTTTTCACCTCCGCCAGTATACTTTAGAGTTGAAGTTCTTGCATATACTAACATTTGGTATTATCAATTTTTAAATAAATATTTTAGCTATTATGATAGATGTGTAATGTTACATTGTTGTGGCTTTATTTTGCATTTCTAGAATGACTATGAAGATATACATCTTTCCTGTGCCTGTTTGCCCTCTGTATATCTTCTTTAGTCAGGTGTCTATGCAAATCTGTGCCCATTTTTTATCGGATTTTTAAATTTATTACCAATTACTTTTAAGACTTATTTATACATTGCGACACAAGCCCTTTGTCAGATGTGCAATTTGCAGATAATTTCTCCCAGTCTGTAGCTTGCATTTTCATCTCTTAATGAAATATTTCACAGAGCACAAGTTTTTCATTTTGATGAAATTCAGTTTGTCAATTTGTCCTTTTGTGAATCATACCTCTGGTGCAATGTCTAAGAAATCTTTGCCTAACCCAAGATCACAATGGTTTTCATGTAGAAGTTTTGTAGTTTTCAGTTTTACATTCAGGCCTGTGATGCATTTTGAGTTGTTTTTGTGTATGTACAGCACAAAGTGTAGATCAAATTCCATTTTTTTAGCACATGGATATCCATTTGTGCCAACACCCTATATTGAATAGATATTTTTTTCTCCACTACATTAGCTTTGTACCTCTATGATAAATCATTTTTCGGAATATATCTGAGCATAGTTCTGGAATCTCCATTCACTTCCATTGATCTGTCAAATTTTATGCCAATCCGACTCTATGTTGATTACTGTACTATATGTCAGTCTTGAATTCAGCTAGTGTGGTCAGAGAGTATACTTTCTGTTACCCGAATATTTGTGAATATACCAAGATTTGTTTTATGGCCCAGAATGTGGTCTACCAGGGTAAATACCCATTATACACTTGAAAAGAATGTGTAGTCTGCTGTTGCTGAGTGGGGTGTTCTATAAATGACAGTGAAGTCAAATCTGTTGACAGTGCTGTATTTTCTATATCTTTACTGATTTTCTATCAAACTTGCTCTTTCAATTATTGAAAAGGCGGAAGTGAAAGCTCTATCATTTTTGGATTATCTAATTCTCCTTATAGTTGTATCAGTTCTTGCATCATGTATTTTGAAGTTCTGTTACTAGATGTATGAACAGATGAGACTGTTACGTCACCTTGATAAACTGACTGCTTTATTATTGTGAAAGCACCATCTCTATCCCTGGTAACAGTGTTTGCTCTGATATTCTCTCTGGTATTTTTTTTTTAATATATAAATTTATTTATTTTTGGCTGTGTTGGGTCTTTGTTGCTGCGTGCAGGCTTTCTCTAGTTGCAGTGAGTGGGGGCTACTCTTCGTTGCGGTGCGCAGGCTTCTTACTGTGGTGGCTTCTCTTGTTGTGGAGCATGGGCTTTAGAGCATGCAGGCTTCAGTAGTTGTGGCACGTGGGCTCAGCTGTTGTGGCTTATGGGCTCTAGAGCGCAGACTCAGTAGTTGTGGCACACAGGCTTAGTCGCTCTGCGGCATGTGGGATCTTCCCACACCAGGGCTCGAACCCGTGTCCCCTGCACTGGCAGGCAGGTTCTTAACCACTGTGCCACCAGGGAAGCCCTCTCTCTGGTATTAATATCACCACTCCTATTTCCTTTTGACTAGTGCCACCATCATATAACTTTTTTCATCTTTTACTTTTAATCCATTTGTATCTTTAGAATTAAGTACATTTCTGGTAGGCAGCATGTACTTGCATCTTACCTTTTTATCCAAACTGACAATTTTTGTTTTTTAACTTAGGTATTTAGATCATTTATATTTTTTCTATTTTTTAACATTTTGAAATAATTACATACATTTTATTCAGTTTTTCCAAATTGTTAAATATTGTAAAATTAGAGTACAATATCAAGAACAGGAAATTGACATTGGTAAAATATTTGTGTGTAATTCTACATCATTTTATAACATGTGTAGAACTGTATAACCACACCACAATCAAGATACAGAAGCATTTCATCATGGCAAAGACCTTCCTCATGATACCCCTTTACAGTTGCACCTGCCATTTCTATAATCTCTGTTACCAAAGCGCTATAATTTTGCCATTTTGAGAATGTTAATAAATGGAATCTTACTGTATATGACCTTTGAGACTTGCTTTTTTCATTCAGAATAACACCCTTGAGATCCATCCAAGCTGTTGTGTATATCAAAGGTCTACTTCTTTTCATTGTTGAGCAGTATTTCATGGTGTGGATATACTAGTTTGCTTAACCACTCACCTATTGAGAGAGATTTTGCCTCCTTTGAGTTTTTGAGTAATACAAATAAATCTGCTAGGAACAACATATAGAGGTTTTTATGTAGACCATATGTTTTATTTATCTATGATAGATGCCCAAGAGTATAATTGCTGGTTCTATGAGTTGTATGTTTAGATATTTTAAAGACACTGCCAAAAAAATTTTCAGAGTGGCTACAACATTTTACATCTCCACCAGCAATATATGAGACATCCTGTTTCTCTACATTCTTGCTAGCATTTAGTATTGTCACTAAATTTTATTTTAGTTGTTCTATGTGTTATAACATCTCATCATGGATTTAATTTGCATTTCCCTGAGACATAGTGATGTTGAATATCTTTTCATGTGCTATCTCCTATATGTATATATTTTTCAGTGAAAAGAATCTTCATGTTTTTTGTCCATTTTATAACTAAATTTTTGCTTTGTTTTTAATGTTGAGTTTTAAGACTCTTTTACACACCCTAGATGTGTCTTTTGTCAGATATATGGTTTGCAAATATTTTCTTTCAACATGTAGCTTGTTTTTTCATCTTTTTGACCGGACTTTTAACAAAGCAAAAGTTTTTCATTTGTATGTAGTCCAATTTATCAATTTTATCTTTTAGAGATGATGATCTTGGTGTCAGGTCTAAGAATTGCTTTCCTAGTCATAGACCTTGAAGATTTCCTCCTATGATATTTTTTCTAAAAATGTTATAGTTTTGTGTTTTACATTTAAATTTGTGCTCCATTTCAGTCAATAGTTGAATAAAATGTGAGATTTAGATCAAGGTTCTTTTTATTTTATTTTTTTACCTATGTATATCCAGTTGCTCAAGCACTATTTGTTGAAAATACTGTGTTTCTTTGATTGACTTGCTTTTGCACCTTTGTCAGAAATTAGTTGGTTACAAATGTGTGGGCTATTTTTGGGTTCTCTATTTTGCTCATCTATTGATCTATGTATCTATTCCAGGATATGCTCCAACTTGGTATGTGTACCATGGGTGCTTGAAAAATTGTGTATTTTACTGTTATTGAGTGAGGTTTTCTATAAATGTCAATTCGATCTTATTAGTTCATATATTGTTGAGTTAATATGTTGTTGAATTATTCTATATGCTTGCTGATTTTCTGTCTAGTTATTCAAACAATTGTTGAAATAAGGACATTGACATCTGCAACAAAATTGTGGATTTGTCTATTTATCCCATTTCTATCAGTTTGGGTTTTTTTTTGCAGTATGCGGGCCTCTCACTGTTGTGGCCTCTCCTGTTGCGGTACACAGGCTCCGGACGCGCAGACTCAGTAGCCATGGCTCACGGGCCTAGCTGCTCTGCAGCATGTGGGATCTTCCCGGACTGGGGCACGAACCCGAGTCCCCTGCATCGGCAGGTGGACTCTCAACCACTGTGCCACCAGGGAAGCCCTAGAGCAACAGATTTTTGAATGTTGATTTTGTATCCTTCATTGTTACTGAATTCTTTTATTAATTCTACCGTTTTTTTAATGGAATTTTTGGGGTTTTCTGTGTATATGATCATGTCATCTGCAAACAGGGATAATCTTATTTCTTCCTTTCTGATTTGGATGCTTTTTTCCCCTTGTCCAATTGCTCTAGCTATGACTTCCAATACCATGTTGAAAAGAAATAGCAAGAGTGGGAATCGTTGTCTTGTTCCTGATCTTCGAGGAAAAGTCAGTTTTTCACCATTGAGCGTGATGTTAGCCATGGGCTTTTCATACACGGCCTTCATCATGTAGAGATATTTTCTTTCTATTCTTCATTTGTTGAGAGTTTTTATCCTGAAAGTGTGTTGAATTTTGTCAAATGCTTTTCTCTGAATCTATTAAGATGATCATGTGATTTTTATCCCTTATCTTGTTGAGGTAGTGTATCACATGAATTGATTTTTGTATATTGGCATATCCTTGCATCCCAGGGATAAATCCCACTTGGTTGTGGTGTATGATCCTTTTATTGTGCTGTTGAATTCAATTTGCTAGTATTTTGGTGATGAATTTTACGACTACATTTATCAAGGATGTTGGCCTGCAGTTTTCTTTTCTTGGGGTGTTTTCATCTGGCTTCAGTATCAGGGTAATGCTGGCCTCATAAAATGAATTTGGAAATGTTCCCTCCTCTTCAATTTTTTGGAATAGTTCTAGAAAAATTGCTGTTAATTCTCCCTTAAATGTTGGGTAGAAGTCAACATGAGCTTGTACTTCAACATGAGTTCATACTTCATGTTGAAAGGGAAGTACTTTGAATCTTGTATTGTAGTGTCACTTTAGCTTGTCTACTTGTTTAATAAATCACCATGTATCAATATATATTATGAAAGCAATTAAAACTTCCAAGCTTTAATCTTTAAATCGGAAAATTAAACAAACCATCTGGTGACTTTTCTGTAATGTAATGCTTTTCTGTAATGTAAATCTATACAGAAAAAAATTGTGATATGTACTGCCCTCTGCAGTCTAAATTCAAATTCTGTATTTTGGTAAACTTTGAAAATTGTTTAAATTGCTAAGTAAAACACTAATTTTTGTTGAAGGGAAGTTCCAACATAAATCAGAGTGCCCAAAGGTGATGAAACCCACTTTTGAGTACCTGGTAGTGCCAAAGGAGGTAAAACTGGGTGTCTAGTGTCAACAGAACCAGTAACAGCATGTCATCTGATCTTGACTGTACTTGGCCAGTTCCTGCCCATTTCTGAGCCTAGTTCTCTATCCTTCCAGCTGAGTGTCTGCTTCTCTTCTAAAAACGTATTTTTCTGCCTAAGTGAGCCAAAATTGTGTTTTGCTGTTTTCAACCAAAAATCTTGACTGACATCAATAGTAAACAGGAATTTATTTAATTGCTGACTTATAATTGCAAAGCAAAATGCTTATGAGCAGATACTATCAAAATATTATAAATAAAATGCATTAGAGATGATAAAATATAGATTAAAACTCAGATGCTAATGATTAGAGCTCGTACTTCATGTTGAAAGGGAAGTATTTTGAATCTTGTATTGTAGTGTCACTCTAGCTTGTCCATTTGTTTAATAAATCACCATGTATCAATATATATTGCGAAAGCAATTAAAACTGCCAAGCGTCAATCTTTAAATCAGAAAATTAAACAAATAACTAACTAAATAAATATTGAGCAATTCTGGAAACATTAGAAGGTGGATTTCTAGAGTTTTTACATCTTTCCCTGCCTTAGATTACAGTTGTGTGCGCTTCCAAGTAACTTAATTATTTCCCATCCATCCATTCAAATATCCCCAAGATGAAAGAACTGAAATAGAAGAAAAAGAAAGTTTTACTAGTCATTAAGTTACTTGAGAGTGAATATTATTCTCTAGTGGATACAGAAGAAAGAAAATGATATTTTCCATAATATTCACTTAAACAGATTCAGCTTAGTTTTTCTTCCAACTGTAGAAACTAATACAGATCTAAAAAGCATCTGCATTACATCTCTATAACCTGAAGCTTATGAGCATTACTGCAGCTGTTGAATTTCTGGTGGAATGTATTTATTAGTTATATTTCAGGAGAGTTCATAGTATGTACATAACTGTAAGAATGTGATTGTCTTAAAAAAGATAAGAAAAGGAAAGAAAACCTGAAACAGTGGCTTACATACACAGGGTGTATTTTTATCAGCTAACCTGTCAGGAGGTAGCCTGTGCAATAGGAAGCCATCAGGGAATCATGGCTCCTTCCATCTTCCTACTCCACTATCCTACTCTCATGTGTCAGACTGGAAGAAGAAAAGGGGTCAAAACAATCTCCTCCTAAAACTTTTCTTCTTCTCCTCCTTCTCCTCCTCCTCCTCCTTCTCCTTCCTCCTCTTCCTCTTCTTCTCGTCCTCCTTATTCCTCTTCCTCTTCTTTTTTGTAAGATAACTGCATACTGCATACATCTCACAAACAAACAAAACTACCTCTCATCTGGCTACCCTGGCTAGAAGAGAGGCTGAACCAGTGACTAATTTAGCTTTCCAGTCTCTTTAGTAGAAGGAAGCAAGGGAGAACGGGTTGTAAATAAACAGCTTTTGAGGAGCCAGTCCACAATATCTGCAGCTGTGTGTTTACCTGTTAGAGGAAGTTCAAAGCACTTCGAATGAACTGAAACAATTAATCATACTTGATTATTTTCATAATTGATAGTAGGTTTAGCTGAAAGAACCAAATCAATTAGTTGTTTTGGCACCTGAGGAAATAGCTTGAGAAAGACTAGTGCCTTTCAGAAAATTACACAACAGCAAAATCTTTAGAATGGGCTGTGTGTTCATGGCCAGGAAAAGATTCTCATAGTATTGTGCTGTTCTTGTGAGGCAGGAATATGAGAAAATCTTCTGGCTCAATGCCTAATTTCTGTCAGGTTTTATACTAAGACAATTTGTACCATCACAAAGTGTGTATTTTTGTTTCTTAACTAACTGAAGGTGTAGACCAAGTCCCATAATGCCACACTTTTCAATGAAGCAAAGTAGTTCATTTGAAATTTGAAGGTCATTTAATACTCTCTGTCCAAGACAACTAAAATGTGATTCTGTGAAATGAATTCATACTTTCACAATATGGATATTTTTGAAAGAAAGGCCTAGATTAAATGTCATTCATTACTTTAGAGATGAAATAATAAATGAACTCAAAGAATAATTTTCTGAAGCCCCAAAGTTCACTTTATCCTATTTTTTCCCAGAGAACTGTTCTTTTTTTTTTTTTTTTTTTTAATTTTGCCTGCTGACTGTGTTGGGATATAATATGCTGGGCTTGTGTCTCTCACTGTGCTATGTGATGTCACCCAATAGGAGGTCTGCATTGCTGTGCTGTACTTCCCCTTGGGTATGTCAAACCTGTGGCATTAATTTCTTCTTTGTCAGTCATGACCATGAGAACAAATGGTCCTTTATGTCCAAGGAACATGTATATGCCACAGCTGCTCCCCGCAACAAACACACGTGTGGAAATCAAGGAAAGTGAGTTATTAGAAAGTGTTTGATATAGTATTTTTATAAATTGGTCTTCCTGACATGTTTAATGAATTCTAATGTCTTACCTTCTTTGAAACCAAACCATAAAATAAAGAGTGAAGAAGGACTATCTCTTCTTGGCAGTAGAATTCTAATTAATAGTTGGCTAAGAAATGATGGAAATAGATAATATCCATTAGGTAAGCCCCAGAAAATCATTATTGGATGCTAAAATTAATAGGACAAAGTATGACAAGAAACAGGATATTTGCCTAGTTTTAAAGTTTCTCTACACAAGATACATATTAACAAAAAGGAGGAAACGGTACCTTCACAGTAATGGGACCTGACAGATACCACCTGAACTAATGGATCTAGGTTAACATGAGACATACCGTTTTCCTGCACCTCCTCATGCTTGGGTGCACTGAGAAGGGCCAGCATCCCCTCAGATATCCTGGTGGCTCTCTCTGCATCCTTCCCTGTACACTCTGGGCTCCTTCACTTCTCCTTACGCTAAGATGACCTCCAAGTTCCTACACCTTATAGGTCTTTCTAGTCTTGTGACCATTTCCCCAGGAAATTTCTAGGTGTATCCTTCATTCAGAAGGCTGAGTTAGTGTAATGGGGAATAAAAAAAGAATAAGACACACCACTGAGCCTCCACAACTTCAGAGCTTGGCCAAGAATACATAAATATGAGCACATAAATATACAACAAACGTAACTAAGTTCTATGATGTAGGTAGAAGCAATGTCACTGGCACCGGTAAGCTGGGCTTGGACGAAATGAGCACTGGCTAGTATATTTAGAATCTTATATCTGTCACATTCTCAGGGAGGACATGCATCCTCAGATAAGAACCATTAAAACACAAGACCAGGGAGGCTTCTGGGAAGATGGCGGAAGAGTAAGACGCAGAGATCACCTTCCTCCCCACAGATACACCAGAAATACATCTACACGTGGAACAACTCCTACAGAACACCTACTGAACGCTGGCAGAAGACCACAGACCTCCCAAAAGGCAAGAAACCCCCCCACGTACCTGGGTAGGGCAAAAGAAAAAAGAATAACACAGACAAAAGACTAGGGACGGTACCTGCACCAGTGGGAGGGAGCTGTGAAGGAGGAAAGGATTCCACACACTAGGAAGCCCCTTCGCGGGCGGACACTGTGGGTGGCGGAGAGGGAAAGCTTCGGAGCCGTGGGGGAGAGCGCAGCCACAGGGCTGCGGAGGGCAAAGCGGAGAGATTCCCGCACAGAGGATCAGTGCCAACCGGCACTCACCAGCCCGAGAGGCTTGTCTGCTCACCCGCCGGGGCGGGCGGGGCTGGGAGCTTAGGTTCGGGCTTCGGTCAGAGCGCAGGGAGAGGTCTGGGGTAGGCGGCGTTAACACAGCCTGCAGGGGGTTAGTGCGCCACGGCTAGCCGGGAGAGAGTCTGGGGAAAAGTCTGGACTTGCTGAAGAGGTAAGAGACTTTTCCTTACTTCTTTGTTTCCTGGTGCGCGAGAAGAGGGGATTAAGAGCGCTGCTTAAAGGAGCTTCAGAGACGGGTGCGAGTCGCG
Organism: Phocoena sinus; assembly: GCF_008692025.1. NCBI lineage: Eukaryota > Metazoa > Chordata > Mammalia > Artiodactyla > Phocoenidae > Phocoena > Phocoena sinus. The sequence goes on along the minus strand of NC_045784.1, from coordinate 31,519,942 downwards.
GCTAAAAGCGCGGACCCCAAAGACGGGCATGAGACGCTAAGGCTGCTGCTGCCGCCACCAAGAAGCCTGTGTGCGAACACAGGTCACTCTCCACACCCCGCTTCCAGGGAGCCTGTGCGGCCCGCCACTGCCAGCGTCCCGGGATCCAGGGTCAACTCCTCCCGGAGAACGCACGATGGGCCTCAGGCTGGTGTAATATCATGCCGGCCTCTGCCGCCGCAGGCCCGCCCCGCACTCTGTGCCCCTCACCACCCCCCCCCCAGCCTGAATGAGCCAGAGCCCCCGAATCAGCGGCTCCTTTAACCCTGTCCCGTCTGAGCGAAGAACAGACGCCCTCTGGCGACCTACACGCAGAGGCGTGGCCAAATCCAAAGCTGAGCCTCTAGGAGCTGTGAGACCAAAGAAGAGAAAGGGAAATCTCTCCCAGCAGCCTCAGAAGGAGCGGATTAAAGCTCCACAATCAACTTGATGCACCCTGCATCTGTGGAATACATGAATAGACAACGAATCATCCCAAATTACCGAGGTGGACTTTGAGAGCAAGAGTTATTTTTTCCCCTTTTCCTCTTTTTGTGAGTGTGTATGTCTATGCCTCTGTGTGAGATTTTGTCTCTATAGCTTTGATTCCACCATTTGTCCTAGGGTTCTATCCGTCCTTTTTTTACAAAATTTTTTTTCTTAACAATTATTTTTTATTTTAATAACTATTTTACTTTATCTTCTTTTTTTCTTTCTTACCTTCCTTCCCTCCTTTAGACAACAAATCATCCCAAATTCAGGAGGTGGACTTTGAGAGCAAGGTTTATGATTTTTTCCCCTTTTCCTCTTTTTGCGAGTGTGTATGTGTATGCATCTGTGTGACATGTTCTCTGTATAGCTTTGCTTCCACCATTTGTCCTAGGGTTCTATCCGTCAGTTTTATTTTCGTTTTTGTAATTTTTTTTCCTCTTAATAATTATTTTTTTATTTTAATAACTTACTTATATTTTATCTTACTTTACTTTATTTTACCTTATCTCTTCTATTTTTCCTTCCTTTCCTCCTTCCTTCCTCCCTCCTTTCTTCCTTTCTTTCATTCTTTCTTTCTTTCTCTCGTTCTACTAATTCTTTCTTTCTACTTTTTCTCCCTTTTATTCTGAGCTGTGTGGATGAAAGGCTCTTTGTGCTGCAGACAGGAGTCAGTGCTGTGCCTCTGAGGAGGGAGAGCCAACTTCAGGACACTGGTCCCCAAGAGACCTCCCAGCTCCACATAATATCAAATGGCGAAAATCTCCCAGAGATCTCCATCTCTACACCAGCATCCAGCTTCACTCAACAACCAGCAAGCTACAGTGCTGGACATCCTATGCCAAACAACCAGCAAGACAGGAACACAACCCCACCCATTAGCAGAAAGGCTGCTTAAAATCATAATAAGTCCACAGACACCCCAAAACACACCACCAGACATGGACCTGCCCATCAGAAAGACAAGATCCAGCGTCATCCACCAGAACACAGGCACTAGTCCCCTCCACCAGGAAGCCTACACAACCCACTGAGCCAACCTTAGCCACTGAGGACAGACACCAAAAACAATGGGAACTACAAACCTGCAGCCTGCAAAAAGGAGACCCCAAACACAGTAAAATAAGCAAAATGGGAAGAAAGAAAAACACACCACAGATGAAGAAGCAAGATAAAAAACCCAACAGACATAACAAATAAAGAGGAAATAGGCAGTCTACCTGAAAAAGAATTCACAATAATGATAGTAAAGATCATCCAAAATCTTGGAAATAAAATAGACAAAATGCAAGAAACATTTAACAAGGACCTAGGAGAACTAAAGATGAAACAAATAATGATGAACAACACAATAAATGAAATTAAAAATACTCCAGATGGGATCAATAGCAGAATAACTGAGGCAGAAGAACAGATAAGTGACCTGAAAGATAAAATAGTGGAAATAACTACTGCAGAGCAGAATAAAGAAAAAGAATGAAAAGAATAGAGGACAGTCTCAGAGACCTCTGGGACAACATTAAACGCACCAACATTCGAATTATAGGGGTTCCAGAAGAAGAAGAGAAAAAGAAAGGGACTGAGAAAATATTTGAAGAGATTATAGTTGAAAACTTCCCTAATATGGGAAAGGAAATAGTTAATCAAGTCCAAGAAGTACAGAGAGTCCCATACAGGATAAATCCAAGGAGAAATACGCCAAGACACATATTAATCAAACTGTCAAAAATTAAATACAAAGAAAACATACTAAAAGCAGCAAGGGAAAAACAACAAATAACACACAAGGGAATCCCCATAAGGTTAACAGCTGATCTTTCAGCAGAAACTCTGCAAACCAGAAGGGAGTGGCAGGACATATTTAAAGTGATGAAAGAGAAAAACCTGCAACCAAGATTACTCTACCCAGCAAGGATCTCATTCAGATTAGATGGAGAAATTAAAACCTTTACAGACAAGCAAAAGCTGAGAGAGTTCAGCACCACCAAACCAGCTTTACAGCAACTGCTAAAGGAACTTCTCTAGGCAAGAAACACAAGAGAAGGGAAAGACATACAATACCGAACCCAAAACAATTAAGAAAATGGGAACAGGAACATACATATCGATAATTATCTGAAATGTAAATGGACTAAATGCTCCCACCAAAAGACACAGATTGGCTGAATGGATCCAAAAATAAGACCCATATATTTGCTGTCTACAAGAGACCCACTTCAGACCTATGGACACATACAGACTGAAACTGAGGGGATGGAAAAAGATATTTCATGCAAATGGAAACCAAAAGAAAGCTGGAGTAGCAATTCTCATATCAGACAAAATAGACTTTAAAATAATGACTATTAGAAGAGACAAAGAAGGACACTACATAATGATCAAGGGATCCATCCAAGAAGAAGATATAACAATTGTAAATATTTATGCACCCAACATAGGAGCACCTCAATACATAAGGCAAATACTAACAGCCATAAAAGGGGAAATCGACAGTAACACATTCATAGTAGGGGACTTTAACACCCCACTTTCGCCGATGGACAGATCATCCAAAATGAAAATAAATAAGGAGACACAAGCTTTAAATGATGCATTAAACAAGATGGACTTAATTGATATTTATAGAACATTCCATCCAAAAACAACAGAATACACATTTTTCTCAAGTGCTCATGAAACATTCTCCAGGACAGATCATATCTTGGGTCACATATCAAGCCTTGGTAAATTTAAGAAAATTGAAATTGTATCAAGTATCTTTTCCGACCACAACGCTATGAGACTAGATATCAATTACAGGAAAAGATCTGTAAAAAATACAAACACATGGAGGCTAAACAATACACTACTTAATAACGAAGTGATCACTGAAGAAATCAAAGAGGAAATGAAAAATACCTAGAAACAAATGACAATGGAGACACACAACCCAAAATCTATGGGGTGCAGCAAAAGCAGTTCTAAGAGGGAGGTTTATAGCAATACTAGCCTACCTTAAGAAACAGGAAACATCTCGAATAAACAACCTAACCTTGCACCTAAAGCAATTAGAGAAAGAAGAACAAAAACCCCTCAAAGTTAGCAGAAGGAAAGAAATCATAAAGATCAGATCAGAAATAAATGAAAAAGAAATGAAGGAAACGATAGCAAAGATCAATAAAACTAAAAGCTGGTTCTTTGAGAAGATAAACAAAATTGATAAACCATTAGCCAGACTCATCAAGAAAAAAAGGGAGAAGACTCAAATCAATAGAATTAGAAATGAAAACAGAGAAGTAACAACTGACACTGCAGAAATACAAAAGATCATGAGAGATTACTACAAGCAACTCTATGCCAATATACTGGACACATTCTTAGAAATGCACAACCAGCCAAGACTGAATCAGGAAGAAATAGAAAATATGAACAGACCAATCACAAGCACTGACATTGAAACTGTGATTAAAAATCTTCCAACAAACAAAAGCCCAGGACCAGTTGGCTTCACAGGCGAATTTTATCAAATATTTAGAGAAGAGCTAACACCTATCTTTCTCAAACTCTTCCAAAATATCGCAGAGGGAGGAACATTCCCAAACTCATTCTATGAGGCCACCATCACCCCGATACCAAAACCAGACAAGGATGTCACAAAGAAAGAAAACTACAGGCCAATATCACTGATGAACATAGATGCAAAAATCCTCCACAAAATACTAGTAAACAGAATCCAACACCACATTAAACGGATCATACACCATGATCATGTGGACTTTATTCCAGAAATGCAAGGATTCTGCAATATACGCAAATCAATCAACGTGATACACCATATTAACAAATTGAAGGAGAAAAACAATACGATCATCTCAATAGATGCAGAGAAAGCTTCTGACAAAATTCAACACCCATTTATGATAAAAACCCTGCAGAAAGTAGGCATAGAGGGAACTTTCCTCAACATAATAAAGGCCATATATGACAAACCCACAGCCAACATCGTCCTCAATGGTGAAAAACTGAAAGCATTTCCACTAAGATCAGAAACAAGACAAGGTTGTCCACTCTCACCACTCTTATTTAACAGAGTTTTGGAAGTTTTAGCCACAGCAATCAGAGAAGAAAAGGAAATAAAAGGAATCCAAATCGGAAAAGAAGAAGTAAAGCTGTCACTGTTTGCAGATGACATGATACTATACATAGAGAATCCTAAAGTTGCTACCAGAAAACTACTAGAGTTAATCAATGAATTTCGTAAAGTAGCAGGATAAAAAATTAATGCACAGAAATCTCTGGCATTCCCATACACTAATGATGAAAATCTGAAAGTGAAATCAAGAAAACACTCCCATTTACCATTGCAACAAAAAGAATAAAATATCTAGGAATAAACCTACCTAAGGAGACACAAGACCTGTATGCAGAAAATTATAAGACACTGATGAAAGAAATTAAAGATGATACAAATAGATGGAGAGACATACCATGTTCCTGGATTGGAAGAATCAACATTGTGAAAATGACTCTACTACCCAAAGCAATCTATAGATTCAATGCAATCCCTATCAAATTACCACTGGCATTTTTCATAGAACTAGAACAAAAAAGTTCACAATTTGTATGGAAACACAAAAGACCCCAAATAGCCAAAGCAATCTTGAGAGCAAAAAACGGAGCTGGAGGAATCAGGCTCCCTGACTTCAGACTATACTACAAAGCTACAGTAATCTAGAGAGTATGGTACTGGCACAAAAACAGAAAGGTAGAGCACTGGAACAGGATAGAAAGCCCAGAGATAAACCCACGCACATATGGTCACCTTATCTTTGATAAAGGAGGCAGGAATGTACAGTGGAGAAAGGACAGCCTCTTCAATAAGAGGTTATGGGAAAACTAGACAGGTACATGTAAAAGTATGAGATTCGATCACTCCCTAACACCATACACAAAAATAAGCTCAAAACGGATTAAAGACCTAAATGTAAGGCCAGAAACTATCAAACTCTTAGAGGAAAACATAGGCAGAACACTCTATGACATAAATCACAGCAAGATTCTTTTTGACCCTCCTCGTAATGAAATGGAAATAAAAACAAAAATAAACAAATGGGACCTAATGCAACTTCAAAGCTTTTGCCCAGCAAAGGAAACCATAACCAGGACCAAAAGACAACCCTCAGAATGGGAGAAAATATTTGCAAATGAAGCAACTGACAAAGGATCAATTTCCAAAATTTACAAGCAACTCATGCAGCTCAATAACAAAAAAACAAACAACCCACTCCAAAAATGGGCAGAAGACCTAAATAGACATTTCTCCAAAGAAGATATACAGAGTGCCAACAAACACATGAAAGAATGCTCAACATCATTAATCATTAGGAAAATGCAAATCAAAACTACAATGAGATATCATCTCACACGAGTCAGAATGGCCATCATCAAAAAATGTACAAACAATAAATGCTGGAGAGGGTGTGGAGAAAAGGGAACCCTCTTGCACTGCTGGTGGGAATGTGAACTAGTACAGCCACTATGGAGAACAGTATGGAGGTTCCTTAAAAAACTACAAATAGAACTACCATATGACCCAGCAATCCCACTACTGGGCATATACCCTGAGAAAACCATAATTCAAAAGGAGTCATGTACCAAAATGTTCATTGCAGCTCTCTTTACAATACCCTGGAATTGGAAACAACCTAAGTGCCCATCATCAGATGAATGGATAAAGAAGAAGTGGCACATATATACAATGGAATATTACTCAGCCATAAAAAGAAATGAAATTGAGCTATTTGTAATGAGGTGGATAGACCTAGAGTCTGTCATACAGAGTGAAGTAAGTCAGAAAGAGAAAGACAAATACCATATACTAACACATATATATGGAATTTAAGGGAAAAAATGTCATGGAGAACCTAGGGGTAAGACAGGACTAAAGACACAGACCTACTGGAGAACGGACTTGAGGATATGGGGAGGGGGAAGGGTGAGCTGTGACAAAGCGCGAGAGAGGCATGGACATATATACACTACAAAACGTAAGGTAGATAGCTAGTGGGAAGCAGCCGCATAGCACAGGGATATAAGCTCGGTGCTTTGTGACCGCCTGGAGGGGTGGGATAGGGAGGGTGGGAGGGAGGGAGACGCAAGAGAGAAGAGATATGGGAACATATGTATATGTATAACTGATTCTCTTTGTTATAAAGCAGAAACTAACACACCATTGTAAAGCAATTATACTCCAATAAAGATGTAAAAAAAGTATATATTAAAAAAACAAACAAACAAACACAAAAACAAAAAAACACAAGACCGGCGGCTTCCCTGGTGGCACAGTGGTTTAGAGTCTGCCTGCCAATGTAGGGGACAGAGGTTCGTGCCCCGGTTCGGGAAGATTCCACATGCCGCGGAGCGGCTGGGCCTGTGAGCCATGGCCGCTGAGCCTGCGCGTCTGGAGCCTGTGCTCCGCAACGGGAGAAGCCACAACAGTGAGAGGCCCGCGTACCGAAAAAAAAAAAAAAAGAAAAACACAAGATCGCATGTGTAAAAGGAGATGAAACAGAAAGTTCTGCCTGTCCACACCCCTGCTCAATTATCATTCTGATAATTTATCAAACGTTTCTCCCTTTTTATTTTCCTTCAATCATTTCTGCCCCCAAATTGTCCCTCTATTATCTCTTATCCCTTCCTAAAATCATCCCTTCTATTTTTCTGCCTTTGATATGTTCATAAAAATACCATGTAGATGTTGATAATGGAAGGAGACTATACACATATGGTGGCAGGGGTTGTATGGAAAATCTCTGTACCTTCCACTCAATTTTGCTATGAACCTAAAACTGCTCTAAAAAGTAAAGTCTGTTAAAAATTAACATAATTTCTTAGGTATAGTGATATACATGGCCTCATAATTTTCATATCATCTAGGTATAAGCATTGTAATTTTTAATCTGTAGAATTGTTAATTACTGAAAAGTTTATGAGTGTGTGTGTGTGTGTTTGTGTGTGTGTGTGTGTAATCTGTTTTCTTTTGGGTCCATCAAAATGAAATTACCATCTGTGTTTAAGACTGATTTAAATATTTTCTTGACTGAAGGCCAAAGCAGTAGCAGAAAGAATCCTTGAAGCGCCTTCTAACATTGCATTTCCTTCCATTTTTAAGGCATTTTGGCAAAGCATCACCTTGTTCGTACACAATGACAGTGAATATTGGTATCACTTATCATCGATTAGTAGACTGTTCCTTGAGATCTTGGTAGCAATTACATTTTACTGATAGTATTAGAAGACCAAGGATGAAAGAAAGTCATTCAGATGTCTAGACAGTGAGTTACAGAAGTTAGGGTCCCTGGGAGAATGTGAATTAAAGATTAGCGAAGAGAATGAGTATAGTATGCAAAGAAAGCCATCAGTTTGCCCTTGAAAAGAGGAGATGAAACAAAAATTACAAAACAAGCACCATAACTGTCTAAACTCAATTTTCTCATTTTTTCTGGGCAGATCAGGTCTGTATACTGGTCAAATCTTTGTCCTGCTTTATAGCAGTTTTTAAAACAAATTTTAATGAGTACTCGTGTGGTGTTTTACCTTGTACAAATGGCTTTCTCTCACACCATCTCATGCATTTCTCCATAATTCTGTGAGATAGGTATGGGAAACACTCTCACTTTATAGATGAGAAAGCTGAGTCTCAGCAAGGGCTGGTATTTTGTCCCAGTTAACCAGGTCCAGTACATAGGGGACCAAGTTCTTGGACCACATCTCCTGCTCCAAGGTCCAAGATCTTCCCACAACACCGCTCAACTACTCAGAAACTAACTGGGGAAACAAGCTGTCAATAGCCATTGTCTGAAGGTTTTTGATCTAGCCTCTATGCTTAAAATTCTTGACTCTCAAAACACCCAAAAATGAATGATAAGTGACTTCTAGTATAACCTAAGAAAATACAGCCTTGAAGGTGATCTCCTAGAATAACATTAAGAATTAATTGAGGGGATGTCTTGCCAAGCTAAAGGCCCCTTGTCTATCCCAAGGGCTTCAGGGAGTAACCATCTCTTTCTTTCTCCACCCACTCCCCTCATGTTCCTGCTCAGCACCAATTCTGGATACCATTGCCATTCTGGGGTACCAAGGGGGCTGACAAATGTGTTACTCTTCTTCAAGCTGCTCATTACTTTATCAAACTTAATTTAAATAGTGAGTATGTCTTCCAAATGGCACTTAGGTATCTGTTCCTTTTCTAATATTCTCTAGGAAAGACAACATGTGATTCAGACAGTTCAATAGATTGTTTTCATGAAGCTGCCACATATTCAAAGGATGACAAAAATGTGCTGCAGCCTGAGATATAGGAAAGAACAATACAGAACAGTGACAAAAGGAACCATACAAATGTCCTTTCACTCTTCAGTCAATAACCACCTTCAGATATGAAATTCGGTTCATAGCATTAAAATGCATAATTACTCTGTAGAGCATAATTACCCCATACAGCATATTGTTGGTGAAAACATTTCTCAAAGCTGTTTTACATTTTTTAGACTTCAGTATGGTATCTCCATAACTTCTTCCTTTGAGGAAAGTGTTGATGTCAGATTATTTCTTCTAAAGCAGTGCCCTGATATTAAGTGGAGGCTCATTCCATACACAGGCTTTCCCATAACCACTCATAATCTCACCTTCTGTCTGACTCATCCCTAAGACTCCTGAAGCTTCTCTGAACCAATCACTAGTCATATAGAACTTTCATCAACTATTTACAAACTCTGCCCACCAGGAACCACCAATTAAAGGAGATGATTTAAGTGTGGAGAGTATCTGAAGGTTATGTGATCACAATAGCAAACATGATGAGAATAAGGAGAAAACAAAGGGATGACATTCTATCATTCCCATGTTCTAAGTCCTCAGTGATACAACTTTTCTGGTTCATATTTTCTATGTGAGTAGGTCCCCATTTCATTTTATGTTATGCATATATATATATTTCATTTTGGAATTAGAGGCCCTCATTACTCCCCTTCCAGTCTCATCCTTTTCACTACCACTCCCAGAGCCACATGTACACTGAGACTAAGTTATTTTAACTGCTATTTCCAAAGTCATCACAGATTCCTGTAAAACTTCTCTCTCTTAGTCCTTGTTTAGTAAATTAGACATCCTTACTGTATCTGTTGAATCTCACTGTAATGTGGAGTCAATTCATCACATTTGAGTGGAAAATGTCTCATAGAATCTAGAGAGACAGTTTAAGGCCTATATGGGAAAAGAATCTAAAAAAAAAAAAGAGTGGATATATGTATATGTATAGCTGATTCACTTTGCTGTACACCTCAAACTAACAGAACATTGTAAATCAACTATACTCCAATACAATTTTTTTAAAAAGTGAAAGGATTTTTTTAAAGTTTTTAAAATTTTGACTGACTCACTTGAATGAAGTCAATAGCCTAAGATAGGATGGTTCAATAAATTGATCGGCACTGGTTTACCTATGACCCAGTCTTTTCTTACTAGAGGCTCTGTAGAGCTCTACTTTGGTTAATTTATAAAGTAATGAATACTCCATTAACCACCATTTCCAGGGGATTCACAGCAGCTGTTTTATTATGTTGCTATCTCCCATAACACTAAATGTGTGTCATAAGAAATAAACATTTGGTAATTGTTTATTGATTTTAAGTCTTTATGAGGAAGCACCTTTGTCTTCAAAATTATTTTTTCAATGTTTTTGTTACTTTTAGTTTTCATTTTTAAAATACAGAAGATAATACCTTACCAAAGATGATATACAGATGGCAAATAAGCACACGAAAAGATGTTCAACATTGTACTTCATTAGGAAACTGCAAATTAAAACAGTGAGATACCATCACATACCTATTAGAATGGCTAAAATCCAAAACACTGACAATACCAAATGCTGATGAGGATGTGAAGCAACAGGAACCCTCACTCATTGCTGGTGGGAATGCAAAATGGTAGAGCCACTTTGGAAGACAGTTTGACAGTTTCTTACAAAACTAAACATAATATTACCACAAGACCAAACAATCACACTTCTTGGTATTTACCCAAATGAGTTAAAATATGTCCACACAAAAACTTGCACACAGATGTTTATAGCAGCTTTATTCATAATTACCAAAAGTTGGAAGCAACCAAGATATCCTTCAGTAGATGAATGCTTAAATAAACTGTGGTACATCCAGTGCTAAAAGAAATTAGCTATCAAGGCATAGAAACACATGGGGGAAGTAATAATGAATATTACTAAGTGACAGAAGCCAATTTTAAAAGGCTACATACTGTATGATTCCAACTATGACATTCTGGAAAAAGCATAACTATGGAAACAGTAAAAAGATAAGTGTCAATATTTTTAAGGGGTTGGGGAGGGATGACTAGGTGGGGCACAGGGGGTGTTTAGGGCAGTGAAGCTATTCTGTATGATACCATACTGGTAGAATCATGTCATTTTACATTTGTCCAAACCCATGGAATTTGTCCAAACCCACAGTGTCCAATACGAAGTGTGAACCCTAATGTAAACTATGGACTTTGGGTGATAATGATGAATCAGTGTTAGTTCATTCACTGTAACAAATGTACCACTCTGGTGTAGGATGTTGATGGTACAGGAGGCGGTGTTGGAGGGAAGGGGAGGGAATATGTGGGAATTCTCTATACTTTCTCCTCAATTTTGCTGTGAAGCTAAATCTGCTCCAAAAATTATAGTCTATATATGTAGAAAAATACATAAGATAAACATTGTATTTGATATTATTTTATAAAGCATGCACCTATATTATTTTCTTATGGCATGAATTCATACATTCTTTGGGTCTAATATTGATATTTTACTCCAAAGATAACTATGGTTTTTGACTCTCAGCTCACATTCATAGGTCAAAAATCACGGATCTAATACACACACACACATAAACACACACACACACACACACAAGCTTTATGGGAAATAAGTTTTCTAGATGGCATGGAGGTAAACGGGTTTATTTTTGGATTTCTTAGGTCATTTAAATATGCTCATTTGCTTCATGACTCTCCAAGGAGAGATGTGGTATGCAGGGTTTCTAAACATATCTTGAGAGATTAACCCCTCTGTCAAGGAGCTTCTTATATGCCAGGTGGTCAAAAAATAAAATTGAGAAAACCAAATAAGAATAGGGATACCAACTGTCCCAGAATTGGATGACTCCACAGTTCTCTCATTTCTACCACTCGCAGAAATTGCACTTGTAAGGTTATCTGTTGTTATGTCTTCATTTTTAAATCCAATGACCATTACTCAGTTCCCATCTTTCCTCTTGTAGCATTTCACACTATTGATCACTCCTTCTTGAAACTATTTGGCAACCAGGTCACAACACAGCCTTATTTTATCCTACTACCTCATTTGTTGCTGCTTCTGTTAACTTGGTTGGAATTCCTTGATCTCTAAATTATGTTGAAAAAAGCTTTGGAGCTCAGGTCTCAGATCTGTTCTCTTCTCTATCTATGCTTACTCTCTTGGCAATCTCATTTAATCTAACTTTAAATGCTCATCTATATCTGAGGATCCTCCAAGATGCATATGACTGCATCTTCATCATTCAGCAAGTCAAGAATGGAATAAGAATTAAGAAATATCAAGCTTTACATTACAAAATTCTGGGCTGCATATTCCTTTGAAATAAATGTTGCAAACTGTATTTCCTATTACATACTACCTGTGATGGTTAATTTTGTGTGTCAATTTGGAGGGTGGTTTTGGATGAGATTAAACTTTGAGCAAGCAGATTGCCCTCCGAAATGTTGATGAGTGTCATCCATTCAGCAGAAGGCCTGAATAGTGGAAAAAGATTGACCTCCCTGAGCAAGAGAGAATTCTTCAGCAGACTTCAGACTGTTTCCCTGGAGAACCCTTACTAATACACCATCCAAAGATTGAAAACAGAGTGAACAAACAAAAAAGAAGGAAGCTTAAATTTACTTAATATTTTCTACTTAATTTTCAAAGCTCCGATGATGTGCTTTGAATTAAGCTGTCTTCTATGCAGCTGTGAGATCACAGGCAAACATCAAGGACAAACCATCTTTTCTTTCTTTTGAGCTCTTTTCTTTTACTAAAAACAGGCCTCACTTGGGGCTAAAAATATGTGTTCTACCATGAAAGGAAAAAAAAAGATGCAAAACATCAACAATGAATGTGCTTATTCTGAAGAACAAAGCCCTTTGAGTGCTGTAATACATAAGTGAGGAAAGAGTAATTTTAACCCATTTCGAGAATTTTGAACTTGATAAGGAAGTTATTACTGCCTTTGAATCTTTAATTTCTGGGCTTGACTGACAGCAAGTATGGAAACAAGAACATACAGGTATACCTATCTTGAAAAAAATCTTAGTAACTGCTTCTTCTTCGGGGAATTTTCTGGTTTTAGTATGTAATATTCACTCCTGGGTATACTTGAGATATCAAATATCTTTTGCAGAAATATAAATAACAGACAACAAGAAAACGTTAACCATTATTTGAGTCTTACTATGTGACTGGCTCCTTGTTAAACACTATTATACGTTATTTCACTTGGAATTTATACCACTGTGAGACAAGTACCATTATTTCCTCCATTTATAAATGATCATAGTTAGAAAATTTATTAATGGTCATTTGTTAATTTCACTGATATTTCAGTTGAGGAAATAGGTTAAAAGTGGTTAGGTGAGTTGTCTAATGATACATGGCTGGTTAATAGTAGAGTTGAGATCAAAATGCTGGCTAGTAACTACTGTTTGGTTAATCCATGGTAAATCATTATTGTGCCATTTATTTTGCATTATAGCAGCCTTTCTCAACCAGGGTTTCGTGAAAGAATTCAGCCTTATAGTCCTAAGACATCCATTGTATTTAATGGATAAAATTATCTTCTCTATGTCTAGAATTCATCCATTAACATCTGGCCAACTCCCGTTTGTCTTTTATAAATCAGTTTCAATGTCACTTCCTTAGGGAAACCCTCCCATCCCCCAGGACATGCTAGATCCCCCTGTTATTCCTTCTCACAGCCCACACTTTTTATTCACAGCCCTTATCACAATTAGGGCTACTGTGATCTGTGCCAGTCTATCCCTCCACCTCCATCCATAAACTACGCTGAAAGCTCTGTGAGGGCAGTGGCCAAGTCTGTTTACCACTAACTCTCAGCACCTATCCCCTGGCCTGGATACAGTAGGCACCCCAGTATATGGAGTGTTTGATTCATGAATGAAGTAATGAATGGACTAATAGACCCAGGACAGCACAATGCAGGAACACTGCAGCCCATTCTCATTTTGCCTCATTTGGCTAATCTAGCTTGGGTATGCTGGGAGGCTGACATTCCATCTCCTATACTTGGGCAGGGAGGGAATCCACTGTTTCCCAAAGATGCACATTGTCGTTGTTCTAGCCTCATAATGAACAACAGGCATTCCGCCCCAAGAATAAAGCCATCTCCCTGGAATCAACATAAAACCCAAAGGAAAGGCAACTAACATTAATACCTACTATTTGCCAATCAATTATGTATCTTATTTGATTTTCACATCAGCTCTGCAAAACAAATATAATTCCTATCTTTAAAGGTAATGCAACTGAGACTCAGAGAAGTTAAATGCCTTCTTATGATCACACAAAAAAGGCTAATCTGAAACATGGACCCATGTATGTATGGTTCTAAAGCTATGCTATTTCTCATATACCAAGCTTTGGTGGAGGAGGGTATCATGGTGACCCATCCTTAGTTTTAGTGCCACTGGGAGTGCCCATGACTGCCTCTCTGCCTCTAAAAACTAAAGGTATAGAAGGGAAGAACCTCCTAAAAAGGGAGGAAAGAGAAGAGTATACATAAAAAATTGGACCAAGTGTACTTCTGCTTATTCCTCAAATCTTTATTAAGTACCTGTATCAGGCACAGAGGCTGGGGACAAATTATGATTGTTTTATAAAAAATAACTTTAGATTTACAGAAAAGTTGTAAAGATAGTCCAGTGTTCCCTGTCTACCTTTCACCCAGTTTTCCCAAATGTAAGTACCTTATATAACTATGGTACATTTATCAAAAACTAGTAAGTTAAGGGATGCAACTAAGAGTTCACATGCCACATCTAAGAGACCACATGCTGCAACTAAGACCCGGAGCAGCCAAAATAAATAAATAAATATTTTTTAAAAAAAACTAGTAAGTTAACATTGGTGTATCACTATTAACTAAGCTATACATTTCACTCTTTTTTTTATTAAATCTCACTGCATGCTGAGAAATTATTTCCTAGAATGTTCATACTTATAGAAAATGTTATTTCAAATAGACTTTAGTAATATTTAAAGGAAAAGACCTTTGTTTCATGATGGAAATAGTTTTAGTTTCAGTAAGAGATAAATTAGGTTTAATTTAATTACACATACAGGTACCATGGGGATATGACTCTACTGACTTGTGAAATTGACAATATGTAATATCACTGATTTATATAATGCATTAAAAAATGGTGAGGTTCATGAGTGAGACCTTCTAACTTCACCCTCCTGGACAGATGTTTCCAAGTTATGTGATTATAATAACATCATTGAGAACAACAAAAATAATATCTGATATCTACTGTGGAGGAGGAAGAAATTTTTCTGTACCCTTCCAGGTTCTTCTGACTGGTCTAAAAATTAAATTGACATGGGACAGTTAACAGGAGAAAATCAAACAAAAATTTAGTAGCACATATACATGGGAGAGACCCTGGAGAACTGAGTAACTCATCACAGTGGCTGAAAACTTCATGTTAAATACCATATTCAGCTAAAGACAAAAGAGGATGTTGGGGGGAGTGGTTTGGGACCTCAGAGGGGAGGAAGGCAACAGACACAGAGATGGAAAAGCAAATGTTTGGTAAACAAATGTTTGCTGTGCCATGCAGAAACAATGGGACACAGAGAGGAATTATAACAGACTTTCCTAGGATCCTCCCTGTCTACAAACTTAGTTCATACTATAGTTATCTATGATACCAGTTCCCTTGCTGGAACAGGTCCTCTATCTACATTCTTTAGGCAGGGGGGGAAAAGTCAAATTTTCTTCCTGAGTCTCTTGGGCCTTGATTGCTTTTAGCTAGAAATAATTCACATGCCAAAGAGACATTCTGGGGTAGCAAATTTCCCTCCCCTACACTCCTGAGAACATAGTATATGCCAATTATAGTTCTTATTTTATTTTTTTCCAACTTCACTGAGATATGACTGACAAATAAAAATTGTATATTTCTAGGTTGTACAATGTGATTTTTTAACATGTACAATGTGATGATTTAATATACATGTACACTGTGAAATGATTATCACGATCAAGTTAATTATGATACTATGATTGGTAAAAAGAAACATGTATTGGGTCTTCTACCCTTTTCCTGGCACAGGGCTCCTAAAACCCTTGGAATTTTCTATGATAAGAGCAATAAAGGAGTCTTTTGTTATGTTAATGAAGTGGCTTTTGGAAAGCCCTTGAGTAACCTAGGGAATGGGGGTTGGTTGCCAGGAAACCAACCAAAATTAGAGGATTGGAACTTTCAGTCCCACCTTCCATGACCTTTAGGGAAGGGAGAATGCTGGAGGTAGAATCAACTGTCAACGGCTAATGATTTAATCAATCACGCCCATGTAACAAAGCCTCCAAAAAGCCCAAAAGAACAGGTTTAGGAGAGCTTCCAGATTGGTGAACAGGTGGAGGTTTGGGGACAGTGGCGTGCTCAGAGAGGGCAATGGAAGCTCCACACCCCTCCACACATGGCTGGCCTTAAGAATCTTTTTCATCTGGACGTTCATCTGTATCCTTTATCGAATCCTTTTTTAATAAAGTAGTAAACAGTAAAGTCAACAGTTTTTCTGAATTCTGTGAGCCACTCTAGGTAGATAGTGTCAGAATTGAGCTACAGTAAGTCCCCTACATACGAACCTTCAAGTTGCGAACTTTCAAAGATGTGAACGTGCGTTCCATCAACGTCAGGCATGAGTGAAATTGCAGCTTGCCCTCCGTCTCCTACTGCTGACGATCCTTCAGCTCTACCATCTCCCACCTCCTCTCCCTCCTCCAGTCAGTAACTCTTCTTGCCTGTTCACTCGATGCCAGCCCCTGGATGCCAGCTGCTGTACTGTACTACTGTACTTTTCAAGGTACTGTACTGTAAGACTAAAAAGGTTTTATTTATTCTTGTGTTTGTTTTTTATGTATTATTTGTGTGAAAAGTATTATAAAACTACTACAGTACTATATAGCCGATTGTGTTAGTTGGGTACCTAGGCTAACTTTGTTGGACTTACAAACAAATTGGACTTACGAATGCACTCTCGGAATGGAACTTGTTTGTATGTAAGGGACTTACTGTAAATTGTAGGGCAGACAACCTGCTTGTGAGAATTGCTTGGAAAACACTCCACATTTAGTGACCAGAAGTGTCAGAATTGAAGTGTTCTGTGTGACTGTGGTAGTAGTGTAAATTAAAGGAGAAAGACACACAGGAGGGAAGAACTGGAGTATTTCCTAATATTCAATTGGTGATAGTGGTGTGTTTTTCTACTTCATAATTAAACATATCCGTCACCTCACACAGTTACTGTGTGTGTGTGTGTGTGTGTGTGTGTGTGTGTGTGTGGCAAAAACACTTAAGATTTGCTCTCTTAGCAAATTTCAAAGTATATAATACTGTTGTAAACAAAGAGCTTTGCTCACGACCCAGTTCTACAAGGACTAAGTCATAATCCACTGCAGTTGCCCACCGACAGTGCACTCTGAGAGGAATTCAAGATGAAAAACAGACCCCATAGATAGTTCAATGCATATCTCAGGAAGAATTTTAATGAACCCAGATTCTTATATCTTCTCATACATAGAAAAACACTAAAGTCATTAAATTGAGATATTTGTTCTTTGTGAATACCAGTAATCTTTTACCAAGATGCATGTTTGACTGCATGGATTCCCTAGCAAGAAATCACAAATAAGATGTTTTCTCTCCTACCTCTTTGGAGCAGTACCCTCAGAGCTACTCAGAGGCTGTCTCCCAGGCTATAGTCCTCAGTAAGACCCTGAATAAAACTTAAACCTATAACTCTTACATTGTTCATTTTTCTTGAAGTCTACACAGTACTACTGACTATAATCACCATGCTGTTCATTAGACCCCCAGAATTTACTCATCTTATAAAAGAACGCTTACACCATTTGACCAACATTTCCCCATTTCCCCTACCCTCCAGCCCCTGTCAACCACCATTCTACTCTCTGGTTCTATGATTTCAACTTTTTTAGATTGTGGAATCTAAAGGGAGATCATATAGTCTTTGTCTTCCTGTGTCTGGCTTATTTTGCCAGCTACTGTTCTAAGTGTTTTATGTCTTAATATATTTAATCCTCAGAACACCTATCTAGGCAAATTAACATTAATGTTGAGACTAAATTAACATTCAAAAGGAAATGGCAACTGGTGAGTTGAAGGCAAGATAAATATTTTGCTCAGTGTTCAGTGAGTTATGATGTTCATTAGAATGAGAGAACAGGGAAGTATTTAACAAACATCTCCTTTGTCTCCTAATTTACAGGTTAGTGAACTGATGCCCAGAGGTGACAGGTAAATCACAGTGGTCACATAACAATTCTGAAACATAGGGTTCAATTTTGGTATGTTGTAACTTTTACATAATTCATAGTTTGTCTCATCTCATCTATACAACCAAAGGTCAAGGAATAAATAGATCAATGGAACAGAAAGGAGAGCTTATAACCAGACCTGTGTGTCAAAATGTAAGATATGGTAACTGGAGATAGAATTGATTACTTAGTTTAGTGATTTTTTAAAAATTTATCTTTATTTCTTTTTGGCTGCGTTGGGTCTTAATTGCCATGCGCGGGCTTTCTCTAGTCACAGTGAGTGGGAGCTACTCTTCGTTGTGGTGCACGGGCTTCTCACTGTGTTGGCTTCTCTTATTGCAGAGCACGGGCTCTAGGCATGTGGGTTTCAGGAGTTGTGGCACGTAGGCTCAGTAGTTGTGGCTTGCGGGCTCTAGAGCGCAGGCTCAGTAGCTGTGGCACACAGGCTTAGCTGTTCCACAGCATGTGGGATCTTCCCAGACCAGGGCTCGAACCCTGGTCCCCTGCATTGGCAGGCAGATTCTTAACCACTGCACCACCAGGGAAGCCCTCAGTGATTCTTAAGGTTGGTCCCCAAAAACATGGGGGCTTCTGATACTTCTTTGGGAGGTCTGAAAAATCAGAAACATTTCTAAATGAATTTATAAATAATTATTTTCAGTTTTAAAGTATACTGCTATAACCCACATGGACAAATAAATTTTAGTTGCTTCAATCAAAAAGTATAAAGGCTTGCTAAGACCAAAGATCTTGGTCTGGCTTGTGATGGTCTGCTTAGTTTGGGTTGAATTGGTTCAGTCTTTAGGGAGCAATAAAGCTAGACTCTACAAAATGTATGAAAGAAAAGTCAAACAAGCATAAATCACCACTATGCATTTTATAAGCATATTCAAGATGTCAAAGTACAGTGAATATTTGTTTAATGGAGGAAAATAGGAAAGAGATTTTGGGGTTCGAAATAGGGAAACAAGAGGAAAATGCTGCTGAAGTGGACAAATGATAGTGTAGCATGCCATAACTTAAATGTATTAGTTAAACTACTTTCTGCGACTGAAGTTGTGAAAAAAAAATCAAAGAAGTCAAGTTTTTGCTGTATTGAATAATATGGATTTAACTTTCCCTGTTAGCGAATGTAAGAGAATGCTGGAAGACACGAGTCCGGTGTAAAAATTGTTATGATTCTATCTATGAAAATGTCTCATAAATGAAGTGCTTAAACATTTACAGGTAAATATTTATGACTTGAAGATTAGTTAAATAGCAATTCACCCATGCCTGAAAAACCTCACTCAGCCCTCTCATTTTTCCCACAAGCTGATGATAAGGTTCTATTCAAGAACTTCTACTATACATGATATTATTCTCAAAACTCTCTTCTTATCTACCAATAAAAAATCTCTCTCTTTACCAGAATCAAACAAATGTCATTTTGTTTTCATACTAAGAGTATTAAATATTAATTAAGAATAATACAGAAGAGTAAGATGTGGAGATCACCTTCCTCCCCACAAGTACATCAGAAATACATCTACATGTGGAACAACTCCTACAGAACACCTAGTGAACGCTGGCAGAAGACCTGAGACCTCCCAAAAGGCAAGAAACTCCCCACGTACCTGGGTAGGGCAAAAGAAAAAATAAAACACAGAGACAAAAGAATAGGGACGGGACCTGCACCTCTGGGAGGGAGCTGTGAAGGAGGAAAAGTTTCCACACACTAGGGAGACCCTTCACTGGCGGAGACTGACGGGGGGCTGGGGGGTGGCGGGGGGGGAGCTTCAGAGCCATGGAGGACAGCACAGCAACAGGGGTGCAGAGGGCAAACCGGAGAGATTCCCGCACAGAGGATTGGTGCCGACCAGCACTCACCAGCCCGAGAGGCTTGTCTGCTCACCTGCTGGGGCGGGTGGGGGCTGGGAGCTGAGGCTCGGGCTTCAGAGTTCAGACCCCAGGGACTGGACTGGGGTTGGCTGCATGAACACAGCCTGAAGGGGGCTAGTGCGCCACAGCTAGCCGGGAGGGAGTCCAGGAAAAGGTCTGGACCTAAGAGGCAAGAGACCACTGCTTCAGGGTGCACGAGGAGAGGGGATTCCTTCCCTGTCTGCCCACAGAGGGCAGAGCACCACTTAAACATGCTCCAGAGATGGGCATGAGCTGTGGCTATCAGCTCAGACAACAGAGATGGGCATGAAACTCTAACACTGCTGCTGCAGCCACCAAGAATCCTGTGTGCAAGCACAGGTCACTATCCACACACCCTCAGGAGCCTGTGCAGTCCGCCACTGCCAGGGTCCCACGATCCAGGGACAACTTCCCTGGGAGAACACATAGCATACCTCGGGCTGTTGCAACGTCATGCCAGCCTCTGCTGCCGCAGGCTCAACCCCCGTTCTGTACCCCAGCCTGACTGAGCAAGAGAACCCTAATCAGCGGCTCCTTTAACCCCGTCCTGTCTGAGCGAAGAACAGACACCCTCAGGCAACCTACATGCAGAGGCGGGGCCAAATCCAAAGCTGAACCCCAGGAACTGTGTGAACAAAGAAGAAAAAATAAATCTCTCCCAGCAGCCTCAGGAGCAGCAGATTAAATCTCCACAATCAACTTCATGTATCCTGCATTTGTGGAATACCTAAATAGACAACGAATCATTTCAAAATTGAGGTGGTCGACTTTGGGAGCAACAATATATATGTTTTTTTCCTTTTTCTCTTTTTGTGAGTGTCTATGTGTATGCACCTTTGTGTGATTTTGTCTGTATAGCTTTGCTTTTATCATTTGTCCTAGGGTTCTGTCTGTCCATTTCTTTTGTTGTTCTTGTTTTATTCTTTTTCTTTTAGTATCGTTTTTAGCGCTTGTTATCATTGGTAGATTTGTTTTTTGGTTTGATTGCTCTCTCTTTTTTTTTCTTTTTATACTTTTTAGTGTTTTTATTTTTAATAATAATTTTTTATTATAATAACTTTATTTTAATTCATTTTATTCCTTTCATTCTTTCTTTATTCTCCCTGTTCTTCTGAGCTGTGTGCCTGACAGGCCTTGGTGCTACAGTCGGGTGTCAGGGTTGTGCCTCTGAAGTGGGAGAGCCAAGTTCAGGACACTGGTCCACCAGAGACCTCCTGGCTCCATGTAATATCAAACACTGAAAACTCTCCCAGAGATCTCCATCTCAACGCTAAGACCCATCACCACTCAACGACCAGCAAGTTACAGTGCTGGACACCGTATGTCAAACAACGAGCAAGACAGGAACACAACCCCACCCATTAGGAGAGAGACTGCCTAAAATCATAATAAGGCCAAAGACACCCCAAAACACACCACCAGATGCGGTCCTGCCCACCAGAAAGACTAGATCCAGCCTCATCCACCAGAACACAGGCACCAGTCTCCTCCACCAGGAAGCCTACACAAACCACTGAACCAACCTTAGCCACTGGGGGGCGGACAGCAAAAACAATGGGAACTACGAACCTGCAGTCTATGAAAAGGAGACCCCAAACACAGTAAGTTAAGCAAAATGAGAAGACAGAGAAACACACAGCAGATGAAGGAGCAAGGTAAAAACCCACCAGAACAAACAAATGAAAAGAAAGAGTCAGTCTACCTGAAAAAGAATTCAGAGGAATAAGAGAAAAGATGATACAAAATCTTGCAAATGGAATGGAGACAATATAAGAAAGGTTTAACAAGGATGTAGAAGAATTAAAGAGCAGACAAACAGTGTTGAATAACACAATAAATGAAATTTAAAATACTCTAGAAGGGATCAATAGCAGAATCACTGACGCAGAAGAATGGATAAGTGACCTGCAAGATAAAATAGTGGAAATAACTATGGCAGAGCAGAATAAAGAAAAAAGAATGAAAAGAATTGAGAACAGTCTCAGAGACCTCTGGGACAACATTAAATGCACCAACATTCGAATTATAGGGGTCCCAGAAGAAGAAGAGAAAAAGAAAGGGTCTGAGAAAATATTTGAAGAGATTATAGTTGAAAACTTCCCTGGTATGGGAAAGGAAATAGTTAATAAAGTCCAGGAAACACAGAGAGTCCCACAGAGGATAAATCCAAGGAGAAACACGCCAAGACACATATTAATCAAACTATCAAAAATTAAATACAAAGAAAAATATTAAAAGCAGCAAGGGGAAAACAACAAATAACATACAAGTGAATCCCCATAAGGTTAACAGCTGATCTTTCAGAAGAAACTCTGCAAGCCAAAAGAGAGTGGGAAGGACATATTTAAAGTGATGAAAGGGATAAACCTACATCCAAGATTATTCTACCAAGCAAGGACCTCATTCAGATTTGACGGAGAAATTAAAATCTTTAAAGAAAAGCAAAAGCTAAGAGAATTCAGCACCACCAAATCAGCTTTACAACAAATGCTAAAGGAACTTCTCTAGGCAGGAAACACAAGAGAAGGAAAAGACCTACAATAACAAACCTGAAACAACTAAGAAAATGGGAATAGGAACATACATATCGATAATTACCTTTAATGTAAATGGATTAAATGCTCCAACCAAAAGACACAGACTGGCTGAATGGATACAAAAACAAGACCCGCATATATGCTGTCTACAAGAGACCCACTTCAGACCTATGGACACATACAGACTGAAACTGAGGGGATGGAAAAAGATATTCCATGCAAATGGAAATCAAAAGAAAGCTGGAATAGCAATTCTCATATCAGACAAAATAGACTTTAAAATAAAGACTATTACAAGAGACAAAGAAGGACACTACATAATGATCAAGGGATCCATCCAAGAAGAAGATATAACAATTGCAAATATTTATGGACCCAACCTAGGAGCACCTCAATACATAAGGCAAATACTAACAGCCACAAAAGGCAAAATCGACAGTAACACAATCATAGTAGGGGACTTTAGCACCCCACTTTCACCAATGGAAAGATCATCCAAAATGAAAATAAATAAAGAAACACAAGCTTTAAGTGATACATTAAACAAGATGGACTTAACTGATATTTATAGTACATTACACCCAAAAACAACAGAATACACTTTCATCTCAAGTGCTCGTGGAACATTCACCAGGATAGATCATATCTTGTGTCACAAATCAAGCCTTGGTAAATTTAATAAAATTGAAATCATATCAAGTATCTTTTCCGACCACAACGCTATGAGACTAGATATTAATTAAAGGAAAAAATGTGTAAAAAATACAAATACATTGAGGCTAAACAATACACTACTTAAGAACCAAGAGATCACTGAAGAAATCATTGAGGAAACCAAAAAATATCTAGAACCAAATGACAATGAAAACACAACGACCCAAAACCTATGGGATGCAGCAAAAGCAGTTCTAAGAGGGAAGTTTATAGCAATACAATCCTACCTCAAGAAACAAGAAACATCTCAAATAAACAACCTAACCTTACATCAAAAGCAATAAGAGAAATAAGAACCAAAAAACCCCACAGTTAGCTGAAGGAAAGAAATCATAAAGATCAGATCAGAAATAAATGAAAAAGAAATGAAGGAAACATTAGCAAAGACCAATAAAACTAAAACCTGGCTCGTTGAGAAGGTAAACAAAATTGATAAACCGTTAGCCAGACTCGAGAAGAGAAAAAGGGAGAAGACTCAAATCAATAGAATTAGAAATGAAAAAGAAGTAACAGCTGACACTGCAGATATACAAAGGATCATGAGAGATTACTACAAGCAACTACATGCCAATAAAATGGATAATCTGGAAGAAATGGACAAATTCTTAGAAATGCACAACCTGCCAAGACTGAACCAGGAAGAAATAGAAAATATAAACAGACCAATCACTAGCACTGAAATTGAGACTGTGATTAACAATCTTCCAGCAAACAGAAGTCCAGGACCAGATGGCTTCATAGGCGAATTCTATCAAACACTTAGAGAAGAGCTAATACCTATCTTTCTCAAACTCTTCCAAAATATAGCAGAGGGAGAAACACTGCCAAACTCATTCTACAAGGCCACCATCACCCTGACACAAAAACCAGACAAAGATGTCACAAAGAAAGACAACTATGGGCCAGTATCACAGATGAACATAGGTGCAAAATTCCTCAACAGAATACTAGCAAACAGAATGCTAGCAAACAGAATGCAACAGCACATTAAAAGGATCATAAACCATGATCAAGTTGGGCTTATCCCAGGAATGCAAGGATTCTTCAATATACACAAATCAATCAATGTGATACATCATATTAACAAATTGAAGGAGAAAAACCATATGATCATCTCAGTAGATGCAGAAAAAGGTTTTGACAAAATTCAACACCCATTTATGATAAAAACCCTCCAGAGAGTAGGCATAGATGGAACTTACCTCAACATAATAAAGGCCATATATGACAAACCCACAGCCAACATCATTCTCAATAGTGAAAAACTAAAACCATTTCCACTAAGATCAGGAAGAAGACAAGGTTGCCCACTCTCACCATTATTATTCAACATAGTTTTGGAAGATTTAGCCACATAGAGAACCCTTAATGTGCTACCAGAAACCTACCAGAGCTAATCAATGAATTTGGTAAAGCAGCAGGATACAAAATTAATGCACAGAAATCTCTTGCATTTCTATACACTAATGATCAAAAATCTGAAAGTGAAATTAAGGAAACACTCCCATTTACCACTGCAACAAAAAGAATAAAATACCTAGGAGTAAACCTACCTCAGGAGACAAAAACGACCTGTATGCAGAAAACTATAAGACACTGATGAAAGAAATTAAAGATGATACAAACAGATGGAGAGATATACCATGTTCTTGAATTGGAAGAATCAACACTGTGGAAATGACTCTACTACCCAAAGCAGTCTACAGATTCAATGCAATGCCTATCAAACTACCACTAGCATTTTTCACAGAACTAAAACAAAAAAATTCACAATTTGTATGGAAACGCAAAAGACCCCGAATAGCCAAAGCAATCTTGTGAAAGAAAAACGGAGCTGGAGGACTCAGGCTCCCTGACTTCAGACTATACTACAAAGCTACAGTAATCAAGACAGTATGGTACTGGCACAAAAACAAAAATATAGATCAATGAAACAGGATAGAAAGCCCTGAGATAAACCCACGCACATATGGTCACCTTATCTTTGATAAAGGAGGCAAGAGTATACAATGGAGAAAAGACATCCTCTTCAATAAGTGGTGCTGGGGAAAACTGGACAGCTACATGTAAAAGAATGAAATTAGAACACTCCGTAACACCATATACAAAAATAAACTCAAAATGGATTAAAGACCTAAATGGAAGGCCAGACACTCTAAAACTCTTAGAGGAAATCATAGGCAGAACACTCTATGACACAAATCACAGCCAGATCCTGTTTGACCCACCTCCTAGAGAAATGGAAATAAAAACAAAAATAAACAATTGGGACCTAAAGAAACTTAAAAGCTCTTGCACAACAAAGGAAACAATAAACAAGATGAAAAGATAACCCTCAGAATGGGAGAAAATATTTGCAAATGAAGCAACTGAGAAAGGATTAATCTCCAAAATTTACAAGCAGCTCATGCAGCTCAATATCAAAAAAACAAAAAACCGAATCCAAAAATGGGCAAAAGACCTAAACAGACATTTCTCCAAAGAAGATATACAGATTGCCAATGAACACATGAAAGGATGCTCAACATCACTGATCATTAGAGAAATACAAATCAAAACTACAGTGAGGTAACACCTCACACCAGCCAGAACGGCCATCATCAAAAAGTGTACAAACAATAAATGCTGGAGACGGTGTGTATAAAAGGGAACCCTCTTGCACTGTTGGTGGGAATGTAAATTGATACAGCCACCTTGGAGTACAGTATGGATGTTCCTGAAAAAATTAAAAATAGAACTACCATACGACCCAGCAATCCCACTACTGGGCATATACCCTGAGAAAACCATAATTCAAAAAGAGTCATGCACCATAATGTTCACTGAAGTTCTATTTGCAATAGCCAGGACGTGGAAGCAACCTAAGTGCTCATTGACAGATGAGTGGATAAAGAAGACGTGGCACATATATACAATGGAATATTACTCAGCCATAAAAAGAAACGAAATTGAGTTATTTGTAGTGAGGTGGATGGACCTAAAGTCTGTTGTACAGAGTGAAGTAAGTCAGAAAGAGAAAAACAAATACCATATGCTAACACATACATATGGAATCTAAAAAAAAAAGAGAAATAAATCTTTCTGAAGAACGTAGGGGCAGGACAGGAATAAAGATGCAGACGTAGAGAATGCACTTGAGGACCCGGGGGGGGGAAGGGTAAGCTGGAACGAAGTGAGAGAGTAGCATTGACATATACACACTACCAGATGTAAAACAGATAGCTAGTGGAAAGCAGCCGCATCGCACAGGGAGATCAGCTCGGTGCTTTGTGACCACCTAGAGGGGTGGGATAGGGAGGGTGGGAGGGAGGCACAAGAGGGAGGGGATATGAGGATATATGTATATGTATAACTGATTCACTTTGTTATAAAGCAGAAACTAACACCCCATTGTAAAGCAATTATACTCTAATAAAGATGTTTACAAATTTTTTTTTAAAAAAGAATAATACAGAGCAGTTAAAAATGGAAGTGCGGAGGTAAAACAGGACTAGGCCATAGTAAGTGTTGGTAGTAAAAAGTTTGTCTTATATGTATTTTTGATGTCCTTGGAATACTGATAAAAGTTTCCTTAAAATTTATAAATTTATTTTTGTCTAGAAAGGAAGGAGTTAGCCTTGTTCAGCTCTTTCCATCTGAGCCTAACCACTGTATTCTCAGAAACAGACCAACTTAGAGCAATGGTATCCAAAGTAGAGACTGCAAAAGAAGATCTATTGGATTGTAGAAGGCAAATAATAAAACTCTATTTATATTAGCTTTTATCTCAGTCTTTTACAGTTCTATATGAATTTTTATGCCTTTTATACTTTTATGTGTGTGTGTGTGTGTGTAAATGTATATATAACTAGAATATATTAAGGGGAATGTTCAAAAGTTTTTATCTGATGAGACAAATAATTTTTAACATTTTCAGGGCACTTAGCAGTGTACTTAGATTCTTCCTATTATTCTCGAATTTTATTTAGGAGATTGCTGGGTGCAGTTAGGTCACAATTCCAATTCCCCTGCCTAATAACCTTAGCTCTGCTCCAGCACATGAGAACATATCAGAACAGTGGTCCTAGGTAAAGCATTTGTCCTAATCCTTGCAGCAGATACAAGTGTAGCTTCAAGGTCTGATAGCACTCAGCTTTCCTTATTGTTCTTAATGTGGTTCTGTAGAAATCTATTTCCATCATCTCATCCATGTTACACTCTGTTTCTGCCCTACCTGAGATTCATTTTTTCTAATAGTTCCATTGCCATCACTGCCTTTATGTATCATTTTTATGGTCTTCTATTTTGTTGGTTTCTTTTTTTAACACTGATATACATAGAACTAATCATATTTAATGTGTACAATTTGATGGGTTTGGACATATGCAAACACCCGTGTACCATCACCACAATCAAGGTAATAGAAAAGTCTTTTAATTTCAAAGAAGTTCTGTATTTGTGGAAAGTACGCAAATTGAGAGAAGAGAGGGCAAAAATTAATACATAATAAAATTAGAAAGCACTGACTGAGGAAAGAAGCACAGCTATCCATTTATGAATTGAAATAACTATTCCTAAATAATCTCAACATTTAAATAATATATGGAATATAGCCTCAGTAAAGATCCAAGGCTAATTTCTTTTTAATAGAACACGATAAATGTACAATTTCCAATTAATTGGGAGGAGTCTACGTCTACTCATGAAAATGTTGAGATATCATTAAATTATTTCCTACAATCACAGATACAGACACCAAGTTTTCCTTCTGTTATATATGAGACATTTCCTTCTTTGTCAAGAATTAACATGAATTCAGGTTAAAAATAAGAGAATGCCAATCAAGATATATTACAAATAAGAGACAGGGTACAAAAACTTAGTTTTCCTGACAAAATGTGATTAGGAGATTTGTTACTTTTGATGGACTGCTTCAATATTTGTAGTGACTTAAGATATGATTTTGAACAATATAGCCTTATTCATCTCTGCTCATTTCTGAGAACTTTAGATTGTGAGCACCTCAGAGACAACAAATAGGGCTTGTTTAGATTTTATTTCCCCAGGCCTAGCAAGCACAGAGACTGGCATTGTAACAACAGCAGCAAAACACTTAATAAATATTAGTTGAAAGAAAAAAAAAGAAAGAAGGGAAGGAAGGGAGAGAAAGAATACTATTACTATTGGAAAAAATGGTCACATAGCCCCAAGTTATGCAGCAAAACTATAGCTGGATCAAGGTCAATGCTCAAATTAGTACTAATCTCCCACAGGTGCTTTCTGTCAGAACCATAGGGATACTGATGAACTGGCTGGTCAGTGGTTCTTAAAGCTGGCTGAATTTTAGGGCCATCCAAGGAGCTAATACTGACACCTGGGCCCTATCTGGGATTGGGGACCAGGTACTGGTAGTTTTCACATGTCCCCAAGTGACTCTACGGTACACCAGGTTTGAACCTCTCAGAAACATTTTGCTGCATTTCACGCTCTTACTTTCTCACCTGACGTAATTCCCCTCTCAGTAATCAGCAGTATTGGTGTTGTTTTACTCTACTTTCTGTGATACGTCATTTGAGAAGGTCTTGTTCATCTTCATGTTCTTGTTTCAAATGCTGGTGGATTTTTCCTAATCATCTGTTTCAGAACAAGAATTTCCTGTGCTCCATCCTGTGGTGGAGTCACGTGTTGGCACTACAAAGCACTGATCTGAAGGGTAATAAATATGCACGAAGAAGGAAACTAAGTCATTTCCATCAGGACTTGAAAACATTAAAGAAATCCTCCTTTTGCTTCTGATGCTGGGGAACAGGCTAACAAGGTCCATCAGAGAATTATACCTGAGCCACAGTTCGAGGATTTGAAGATCTGAAGGGCGGAGTTCTCCTACACACATTATAGTTTGTCTTTTACCATACAAAGATTACTTTGATTTCACTTTGCTAAATTGAGGACTGCAGAAAAATTGAAACCTCTGTGTTTTGGAAGCATGCACATGGTAATTCTGAGAATATAAGTGGATATGTTTCACGTAAAGCTCTTAGTCTGAGGTACTGGTGGGCTGCCAGATTAAAACTTTCTTCGATTATAAACAAAATATCCATGGACTAACTTTGAAATATAGGAAAAATAATTCTAATCCTCATAAATACAAACTTCAACTCTAAAGTGCATTTTTGACCAAGAAATATTAGATTGTCTAACTTTATATCATTATATACAGATGTTTTTTTTCTCTTGCAGAGCTGCCTTTTTCCTTTTAAATATTATTTGCTTAAAATTACGATTGAACAATCACAATTATGTAAAGACATTTTGCTGGATGTAATGATTTTTACTAGAGTATCTCAGAGAGAGGTTTTCAATCCCATCAGAACTAATTCCTCAATTTAAAACACATATTTTATCACTTTAAAATAAAATTCTTAGGTAATACAATCTATCTGCAACATACTTGTATATGTGTGTTAATACCATAATGTAGTGTAAAAAGAAAAATAAATTCATAGCAATTTTTTTTTTCCTCAGCACAACCAGACTGGAAGACCTAATGGCTGTAGTCAGATGCTTATTCTTGGACTGAGAATCACTGTGTATACAACTGTCTGAAACAGCTATGTGGTTGGGTGAGTTAATTATGATTGGTATATTCATGGACAGTATATTCAAAAATGGTGAACCACTGCACACATTCTTTCTTTGAAGAAGGTTACATTAGGTTCTAGGTTCAGGTAGTCAAAGATTGGATTTTTACCTGCAAGAATATCCAGTAAGATCACTGAAATTTGTGTAGAGAACGCGGGAAGGTTTTGTTGTGTGAGCTGCCCAGTGTACAACATTGATGATTCCTCCCACTAACTGCCAACTGTGCCTTCTGATCATTCTGGCAACAAAATTGTCATTCAACATGTCCCAAGCACCTCGGCGAGGTGATACCACTACCGTTGGAAATCATTGATATAGCCTTCCCCTTTGTTTCAAATGAACAAACTCTGGTCAACTCAAAGGCAAATTAGGTTTAAAAACTGAACCAGAAAATATTTCAGCTTGCTATGGTCCACTTTAAATATAGCGACTCTTCAATATGCAGGTTCCTCTTGCTTTCATGTTGTCTTTACTTGTCTTGAGTTCCTACCACAACTTCCTAAATCCACTGACATTTCTAACCTAGTATTCCTTCTTGCCCATTATATTTCCACTTCACTTATGAGTCCCATTTCTTCCTTGGCCCATATTCAAGTCCAGGGTCTCCCACTTTTTTGCTGTGTAGCTTGGTTATATTACTTAACCTCTTTGATTCTCAGTTTCCTCATATACACAGCTAATAGCAATACTTATCCCATAGGATTGTTATGAAGATAAACATGAAAAAAAGGCTTCTAAGAGTACAACTCAAAAGAATAGTGAGAACAAACTTCCATTTGCCCAGTCTAGGCAAAGGAAGCTGACATCTGAGAGATGGTTCCCCCAGTACATAGACATGCATGAGAAGATAAATAAAAAATTAGCAGAACAGAAAATTATCAGAACCCCAAAAGGCAGTTATATACTACGAATAGTTGATTGCATGCATCAGTTTGAGATAGTGTACAAAAGTAATAGACTTGCCGATGGGACTTTAATGGCTCAAGTTCATGGGTCAAAATGGTGCCTTCCCTGAATACAGCTTTGATAATCATTGCCAAAATTTATCTCTCCTTGCTTTACACATCCACTGTTGGCCTGCTCCACCTCTAAATAACACATATTCTCTTTATTGTGTCTTTGAATAACATTCAAAGGACCATTATTATTTCTCTTATGTTCAAGGAGTACTCTCTCTGCTTCTCCCCAAATACTGGCTACAGGTATCATTGCCCAATTATTTACAGGAGTAAACAGGGGTTTAATATTCTAATACTGAACCTCATTCCTTTATTCATTCAACTAAACTGTATTAATCTTCTAACAATAGTCCATCTCTTCAGGTGATGCTATTGTTTATTGATCTGGGGACCACACTTCGAAAGCCATTGTATTGATACCATGGTCTGGGGATACGATGGTAAATGATAAGAGTCTCATTATTCAAAAACCTTTCAGGTGCAATCATAGCACCTGTGACGATAACCCTGTGTTATAAGAGACTCAGTATGGCTATTTCAGTGTGAAAAGGAAGCACAAAGCAAAGTACCCAAGCCAGGTGAGAAAGAGTTAGCAAAAGTTTCTCTGAGGAGTTGACATTGTGTAAAGACCTGATTGGTGGAGAGGGCACTATCAGAGACCTAAGTAGTGGATGTGAAGTTGGGGAAGGGTAAAAAAGCTTAAGAATGACATAACCTCACACATACTGCAATGTGCATAGTAAAGGCACTCCTTTGGGAAGGACTGATTGATGTAAGACAGTAAACCAAGTCCAGCAGAAATTAGGTCCGAGCAGGTGGAAAGCAAAAACTAGAGCCTATAAAATAAAATTAGAGCTGCCAGAAGTTTAAAGGGAAGAAAGGCAATCAGATATTGATAACAAGCCAATAAAGTGGATCCAGGTGAATTTATGTGAATGGTATTTGCTAAGGCACATTTAGGTCTTTGCTCAACACATTCTAAGCTTTTAACATCAGATAACTTCAGTTGGGAATGTTTGCCTCATGGAATCTCTGGGGGAAAAAACACAACTGAGATAAAAATCCAAACATTATGCCAATCTTTGACATTTTGTTACTTGGTCTTTTGAATGCCTGACAAATGTAAGATTAGAACCTGTTTTGGCAACACAAGGAACTTTGTATTTCTGTTTAGATTCTTTGGATTAACCGGGAGGCTAGTGAGAAGGAAAAAAAAAAAGGTCTCGTATGTTATGGATTAGAATGTACTCCAAACCAAGATAACAAAAATAAACCATCCTCTACAATATACCACCCCTGGGTATTAAACAGGAACTGTAATTGTACTGAAACATGAGTCAAAAACTGGAATGGACCACAATAATTTGCTGAACTCTGGAAAGTTTTTTGCACCGTGGACTAAACCTGCGAATTAAAAAACCAAAGGCCAACCATTTAGTTCACCCTGTTTAAACTAGATTTGAACCTATATTTTGTCTATACTTATTTAAATGTACAAACAAAATATTTTCCCAACTAAATGGTGCAAATCTGTAGTAGATTTAAGTTCACTCATGTAGCAACTGCTGCTGTTTTAGGATCCTTGCTGGAAAATGACTTCTGGTCTCTGAGTGGCCCACTGCAAGGCACTGTCTTCAAAATGAATATGCCAGGGAAGGCTCATTGTTCATGTTAATGAATAGCCCACCTTTGATCAGCTGATGGGCTTTGAATAAATGACCACACAGAAACAGATAATCAGATGGATAACTCAGTCTCTCTTCATAGGGACTTCTTTTCCTTTCATACATAGCTGGTATCAGTTTTCATTCTGCTGTCCTTGAGGAGGATCCCATCTTCTCTCTCACAGGTCCAGCTTTTTATTATACTCCAGGATTAGCCCAGAGTGATGGCTACACGGTGATGTCTGGTAATGGTGAAGGGAAATAGAAGTGATGAGAAAAATGGGCTGTTCTATTGATATTTTTCAGGTATAAAGACTGCCAACAGACTCAGTGGTATCTCCTTACTTCCCACTCCCATTTCTTACCCCAAATACTCTTCTCCAAATGTTTTCTGTGCCCTTATTTTTATAATTAAATGGCAGGAACTAATTAATCCAGCTGTTTTTTCTAAATGTAGGTAAATCGCATTTCAGTATCTTCATTCACAGAATTCCACCAATAACATCCAAGTTTTTACACTGTCCTCTTCAAATTTAACTTTTGGAGGAAGGAAGAGAGGGAGGCAAAGAGGAGAGAAGGAGAAAGAGAGGAAGGAGAAAGGGAGTGGAAGACGAAAAGTGAAGAAGGAGGAAAAGGGTAGTTAAAGTGGCTTCTTTATTATATTGTTCCATCATAGCTAATAGTATATAAACTTTTAGAAAAACTCCCAAGTGCTAAATGATTTCTTTAGGGGTAAAAAGAAGGGAGAACATTTATAAGATAATATTCTATTTCTAGAGGCCCAAGGAGAAGAAAAACTTTGGTAATCTGCAACTACTGGTGGCTGAGGGACATGGAAAAGCAGATCATTCACTGGAAATGGTTGACAAAATAAAAGAAACCAGGTATTTAGGAAGCCATTTAGAAGAGAGGGGAAGTAGGTTTAAGTGGATTAGGCCCTACTTCTATACTTGTGCTTCCCAAACTTTAATATGTATAGAACTTACTTGAGAATCTTGTTAAAATGCAGATTCAGATTCAGTAAATCTGGGATAGGGACTGAGATTCTTCATTTCTTTCCTTTTCTTTTTTTTTAATGACCATATAACCTTTTATTAAGAGAGCAATCCAAAGTCATTTCCAATGTTTATTTCAGGGGCCTGGAGAATTTTCCACCCACTGAATAAATTATAAAGGGAGACAAAAAACCCCAATTTATTCAGTATCATCCATTTCAGCACAAATGTTTTTATTATTATTATATAAGTTTCAGGTATAGAGCATTATAATTCTACATCTGTATACACTCAATGTGATCAACACCACAAGTCTAATTATCATTCATCACCATATGTTTGACTCCCTTCATCCATTTCACCTACCCCTTCCCCTCTGGTAACCACTAATCTGTTCTCTGTTTTATTTTGTTTGTTCATTTGTTTTGTTTTTTTCAGATTCTACATATAAGTGAAATCACACTGTATATGTCTTTCTCCATCTGACTTATATCACTTAGAATAATAACTTCAGGGTCCATCTGTGTTGTCACAAATGTATAAAGTTAGCTATAGGTTTCTTGTAAATGTTTTTTTTTTAACTTACTAGATCACCAGTATATTATGAAATGACATCTATAACTCAGGAATAGCCAGATGGAAGCGACATATAGGGCAAGGTCTGGGAAAAGGGTGATTACATTCCATGAACTCTCCAGGCATGCCACTCTCTCAGGACTTCCACCTTTTCACCAACCCAGAAGTCCTACATGTTCTTTCTTAAGTTGATGTAATTTCTTTCTATTTTAACATCCTAAGAGCTTTTAGAATCACAAATAAAAATGCTTTTTAAATTTATTCATTCTTTTTTTTTTACTGTCAAATGCTTTTTCTACATCAATTGATAAGACCACATAATTTTTTTTTTAGCCTCTTGATGTTCAAATGATGAACTAAACTTGCATACCTGAAATAAGCCCCATTGGGCCATGGTATATAATTATTTTTATACATTTTTGGTTCACCTTAATAATACTTTGTTGAGGTTTTTGGCATCTAAGATCATGAGAGATATTAGTCTGTAGTTTTCTTTTTTTGTACTTTTTTCAGGTGTTGGTATGAGAGTGATACTGTTCCCTGTTGAGAAGCATCTCTCACTCTTCTATTATCTGGAAAAGATAATGTAAAGTTTGTGTTAATTATTCTTTAAATGTTTGGAATAATTCTTCAGCGAAGCCTTCTGGACATGGAAATTGCTTTTTCGGGAACCTTTAAATTACAAATTCAAATTCTTTAGTGGTTATGGGATTTGCTGATTTTCTGTCTAGTTCTATCAGTTGCCGAGAGGCAGGTGTTGAATTCTTAACTATAAATGTAGATTTGTTTTCTTCTTCTTTTAGAGCTATCATTTTTATTTTTTGGAGGGTCTCTGGCACATACACATTTAGGATTGTTATGTTTTGCATTCTGGCAGATTACTTGCATATTTTTTAGGATTTCATCTTGATGATTTATAGTGCCTTTGAGTGTGTTTCTTTGTATATTTTTCATAGTTGTTGTTCTGGTTATTACAATATCTATGACATAACAGTTTATTAGTATCAACATTTTACCATTTTGTGTGAAGTGTGCAAACCTTACTTCCATTTGGATCTTCTTGCCTTCTTTTAAATATCACTGTTTTGAGTATCAGATGTTATTACAATTCTCTTTCAGTCATCAAATATGATTTATAAATCCCCTGAGAAGGGTAATCAATTGGATATAGTCATATTTCTTCTCTTTTCATTGTTTTTTTTAATCCTGCCAGATGCTCCAAGGTTCCTTATTTTATTGTTTCCTTTTTGTTAAAAATTTTTCCTTTAGACATTCTTTAACAATAGGTCTGATAGCAACACATTCTTTTAGTTTTTCTTAGTCTGAGAAAGTCTTTCTTTCCCCTTCATTCTTAAAAGAGAGTTTCACCTGCTCTAAAATTTAGTGTTGACAGTTATTTTCTTGAAAGATGATATACTGCTAGAGGAGACCATTGAGAGGATGTGACCACTGGTTGACCCATGACTTGGACCCAGGCAATCAGAGGCTCCTCACCCTCTTCTCTGTCCTCAAAATGTGCCTTCTGCTTGCCTTCCCTGCACTAGAAGCTGCCCCAAGGACACTGCCTTGAGATACTAATATATTGCTGCAACCATCTGGATAGTACATGTGACTGAACCCCATTAAGGCCTCTATATAGACTTTTAAGATTCTGGTGGTCAGGGGCGGAGATCTGCTCATCTTGTGGCTACCCAAGATAAGCATCATAAGTTATGTTCTCTTGCCTCTTTCTTCAGTCTCTTTTGCCCTCCGTGCATGGGGGCCAGTTTGTGAATCAACAATTGGCAAGCCAGCCCAGAATCTGAATAATTGGGTCTTGGGAAAGAGGTATCTGCAAGGAAAATCCCGAGTTGCCCATCTGTCTCTATGTGCGGAGGGGTGGTCTGAATGTCAGATGCTTGCAGACTGCAACATGAGTATAGGACACTCTGAAAACGCCAGCTGGTTTGATGTGCTTGTTTGAAGGGCTACACATAGCACACTGTAGCACTGAAGAGAAATGAATGGTTGCTGCTGCAGTGGTCTGGCCCATCCTGTGGGCAGTTTGCCTGAACACTGATGCCTGACTAGAGGCTGAAATCTGAGTTAGAAAATTAGAATAAGAGCTGAGATTAGGGCTTCCCTGGTGGCGCAGTGGTTGGGAGTCTGCCTGCCGATGCAGGGGTCGCCGGTTCATGCCCCAGTCCGGGAGGATCCCACGTGCCACAAAGCGGCTGGGCCCGTGAGCCATGGCCGCTGGGCCTGCGCGTCCGGAGCCTGTGCTCCGCAACGGGAGAGGCCACAGCAGTGAGAGGCCCGTGTACCGCAAAAAAAAAAAAAAGATCTGGACATGCAGATGTCCACTACCCTGCTAGCTTCAGGGCTAGTAGACAAGGTAGAAGAGCAACAAATTAAGTTGGAGAACTTAATGTGCCATTTTGCAAAGCTAGGAGGGCACAACTACTGCCAGGGATTAAGGTTCGAGCACTTGTAACAAAGCCTGATTGGGACGCTGAGAGGAGGAATCCTGGGAGAGTGAAGAGAGTGAAGAGGAGGCAGTTGTGGTGATTGACAGTGAAATGGATGAAATGCCCCATGCCATCTGACCCCTAATATAAAGGAAAGCAAAAATATAGCAACAACTCCCCAGCCAGCAAGGCAGCCCCCAGTTAAGGAAATTTTCATCATGAGAGAATATCCTCCCACTGAGCTTATTGATATAGTTGCCAAGTTCCAGCACAAGGCCAGGAAAGTATCCAGGTGTGGTTAATATTGGGGGGAAGGGGTGGCATTTCTCTGACTGGGTAGGAGGGAGAGAAAATGAGCAACATCACCACACATCCTGCCCTCTAGCTGCATCTGCATGGTGCTCGGGAGGGTTCAAGGGACTCGTTCCCTTATAGGTTAGATTATTCCAGCCTACAAGGAGGCGTGGCCCAATGAGGGGGCTCTCCCTGGGTATGTGGGACCCTGGAAATCTATAGAAGAGGTTCAACAAATTCTTAGGGAGTTTGGATTGAGACAGGCCATCTACACCTGTGTCTTTGAAGGCCCCAATTGGGCCACATTCACTGCAGGAATGAAAGCCAAGATACTCCAATCTGCCCCAAAGCACCTGGTATGGGGCACTGATATCCATGCTGAGCCCAGTCACGGAACAAGATATTGATGATGTTGGGCAATCCTTGATGATATGGAGGGGGGAAACTGATAAATCTCAGTAAAGGGTACTGGCTGTGGGGAAGACTCAAGGCAGAGAGGGAGCTAGGGGAATTTCCGCTGATACATGGGTATACAGACGGATCTAGTTGGGGCAATCCGTCCACATGGACGGCAGTCACTCTTCAGCCCAACAGCGACACTATCTAGATAGAAACAGGAAGGAACCGCAGTAGCCCGTGGGATGAACTCAAGAGTACTTTGGCTGGTGATCACTCATAAGCCCTGGTTGTTAACTCTTTGCACTGACAGTTGGGCTGTTCTAAAGGGATTAACCCTATGGCTTGGACAATGGGAAGCCAAGGGGTGGATGATCATGAATAAGCCCTTGTGCCCCCCTGGCCACCCTCTTGATGTTTCTGGGTGGTGGAGAGGAGTTTTAGGCCCAAGGGAATGGGAAGGTTTCCTGAGCCATGTTACCTGTTATACCCCTTTGCTAGTACATCTTTACTATGCAGTATCTCAGGGTGGAAGAGAGCAATCATAGGTCAAATAATGAAGGCTACCAGTAGCCACTTGTTGTTAGTGGGGCCCTCCACTACGCCCCTTGCCAGGGCTGCCATTTTCACATGGTGTTTTTGGTGGGACTTCTGTTCATTGAAGGATGTGTGGGCATGGGCATTGTGTTAACCTGGGATGCCTTCAGTTACTAGCTTAAGTTACGGGGTCAGGATATACTAGGCCTCAGTAACCTTTTTCTGTTGGGTGGGAGAGTCATAAAATTCCCAGCAGTTATGTTTTTATTTTTCCTCCATTTCTGGAGTCCCGAACAAGTTTGACCTTCTCTTTTCACCTTTTAGAGTTATGTTTTGATTTTCTCTTGCATTAGTACCAAAGGAATTTATAACTTCAATACTCTCTCAACTTGAAACATTAACAATCTTTTGTCTTATAATCATAATACCCCTGCTTTTTTTTCATCACTCTATCATAAGCAAAAATAGTACCCCTCCAATATGTATACTATCAGCTTTAGTTGTATCTTAATAGAAAAGATATAAAGTCTATGTGATCTCATGCATTACTTTTTTCATTCCAATTGTTCTGCTAAGATTCATCAATATTCTTCCATGTAGCTGCTATCCAGGCATTTCAACCACTGTATAATACTCCATTGTATGAAAATGTTGTTTTTATTTATTTATTCTTTTAATGGTTGTTTTTAGATTTTTACTGTTACAAAAGAGCTATAATGAAAATTCCTATGTATTTCTCCCTGTGCGAGAGTTTCTTCTGGGAATATGGCTGGTAGGGAAATTGCCAGGTATGTGAATTGTCATCTTCACAAGATATTGCCAACTGTTTTTCAAAGTGGCTGTACTAACTTATACTTCCTCCCACAATCTAAGAAATCACAGAAATTCAGATCCTCTCCAACACTTGGTATTACCAACTTGGTATGATCAGATTTCTTCCTTTCACCAATAAAATGGGGGCAAAATGACATCTCATCCTGGCATTGATTTGCATTTCCTTGGTCACCAATGTGGCTGAATACCATTTCACATGTTTTTCCCCTACATATGTTTCCTCTTCTGTGAAAGGCCTGTCCATGTCTTTATATCTTCTATTTTGCTTATTTGTCCTTTTCCTCAAATAAGAGAAATTTGGATTGAAAAGTCAAAGACACTTTGAGAAAAAGAGGACAGCTGTTAAGGTCAAATAAAGAGATCTCAATTTCAAAGAACAAATAGCATTAGTAGCTGCTGGCCAGTTGGTGTTAAGCTGAACTGTGGTGTAAGGAATAATTCCAAACTGGTTTAGGGTGATTTTTTAAAAAGAATTTCCCATTACCTATTTGTTTCTATCTGGGTCCAAATCTGAGACCTCTGCTTGGTGTTAAGAAAAGAGAGACAGAAATGACTGGAAATTATTTTGCTAGTGAGGTGGAAAGGGCCAGGGCTGGGCAAGATTGGGGGGCAGGCTACTTGTTAATGTTCCCTATTGATCTCTATTTCTGAGCTTCTCATTTTGTTCAGTTATCCAGCAACCATATGGCTCCTCATGCCTTCCCAAGAGTTGTACGATGATACCTCATCCAGATCTCTCCTCAGTGGGCACCAGTTCAGGCTCTAATAATTTCCCTGCCCCTTTGCTTTGCTATTCACTCCCCACCCCCCTCAGCCCCATAACCATCAGAAGCTTTTCCTACTCAAGTGGTAATAATAAAAATGCACATATCTTAAGGACTACCTCTTTACTAAACACTATTCTAGAAGTTTCACCTGAATTTACATATTTTTATCCTCAAAACAGTTCTTTGAAGTCCCAGTTTGCTGTTATCATCACAAATCATGGTCTCTTTTGTAGAAAGAAGAAATTTAGTTAAGTAACTAGCCCAAAGTTGGATAGCTAATAAGTAGCAGACTTAGGATTTGACAAATACACAGAATCTTAATTACACTTTAAAAAGAAAACTAAGGTCCATCTCATGGCTAACCTAACCACCTTACTAAAACTGAGTTCTCACAAAGAAATCTGCACTTCAAGTTATTTCTTAATATAAAAGCGATTTTGAAGAATGAATATCATCACAGATATTACAGGCCAGGTAGTGGCTTCCTGAGGCATCACAATTTCAGAGTAACTATTTCCCAGTGGGCAAGACAAGCTGAGAGAGAATCCTAGGTGACCGAATGGCTTGAAGAAGATAACAGAAAATAGGGTTGAAAGTGAGACTTTCAATGTCTGAGTGTTTATGGCACACATTTTAGTACATTCATTTGCAAAGTGTAGACAATTCAGTATCTATCTTATACAGTTACTGGATGAACTAAATGCTCTAATATAAATAAAAGTCATTCAACACAGTCACTAGAACAATTTACTTACACAATAAACGGCAGGTGTCATTATTATAATTGTTCCAAGAAGTGTCTTCATGCATGTTTATTTAGATTTCTCAATACCAAACACATGAGGATGAGACAGAGGTGGAAAGAACAACTTTCTCCTGTTATCTGTCTAAGGCACACCTTCTAAGTTCCCATTTTCTATGTGAGCACCCATCTAGGATGTCTGACCCCTCTAGGAAGACCCTGCCTGCCCTATTCTCACAGAGGTGTGACCTTACCTACTAGCCTCCACACTAGAATACAGCATAAACCAAACATCCCTGAGAGAGAGACACATAGGGGGAGTGTGTTTCACTTCACAAGAAAGTCCACTGTTAAATTCCCTTTATAGCCAGACTTAACTCACAAAGCAAGGCTTTATACAACCCATAGAAAAGTTCTTGTTATATTACAAGATATATCATCTCAACATGGACTGCTCTATTAGATTTATTTCACTAAAACCCATATGGACTATAAGATCCTGTCTTACTGAAGGCTCCAAGTAGAAGAAACCCACTACTGTCTATAACTTTAAAGGAACTGTGCATGTCAGTCTAAAAGGTTGATTCACGGCAATCTGCCGACATCTTTCACTGGCACAAATGGCCTCCTTATTCCTTTTCCTGCTCTATAATCATAGAGCCTTAGTGCTGAAATCAGGGGCTCTGGTACATCAGTAGGTAGGGGGAAGTAAATATCTACCTTTTTTTGGGTCTACATGTCAGTTTTCTTTACTGCATCTAATTTCATCATTATTAGAAACTCAGACTAGTCAATTGTCTGAACAAAAAGCCACAAAAATCTTCTCATCACTTTTTTTTACTATTTTACACTGTTGCCTCCGTGAATCACACCTATTTCCAATTCAAAGTTAGAGAAAGTCCTTGGGGAGAATTAGAAATCTAAACTCTATAGGGAGCAAAGTCTACATCTTAAGATTCAGAGGGATTTCTACTCAAACATAATTATTTTTAAATTGAAATATCATTCACATACTGTAAAATTCAATATTTTAAAGTGCACAATTCAGTGTTTTTTGTTTATTCTTAAAGTTGTACAACCATTACCATTATTTAATTCCAGAATATTTTTATCCCTCCAAATTAGCAATACTACCTATTCAACCCTCCTCCTGCCCTGTGCGATCTGATCAACATTCTGTCTCTATAGATTTGCCTACTGTAGATATTTCATATAAACAGAATCATACATTATATGTTCTTTTATGACTGGCTTTTTCACATAGCATAATATTTTCAAGGTCCATTCATGTTGTATCATATATCAGAATTTTATTCCTTTTTATGGTTGAATAACATTCCATTTTGAGACTATACTACATTTTATCTGTTCATCAGTTGATGGGATTTGAGCTGTTCCTACTTTTTGGCTATTGTGAATAATGCTGTTATGAACATTTGTGTACACAAGTTTCTGTGAACATTTGATTTTTAATTCTCTTTAGAATATACCTGGGAATGGCAGGGCTGAGTCGTATAGTAACTCTATGTTTAACTATATGAGGAAATATCAAACTGTTTTCCACGGTGGATGAACCACTTTACAGTCCCACCAGAAATGTTTGTGGGATCTCGTTTCTGTACATCCTCACTAATGTGGTTTTTTTTAACTTCATTTAATTATTATTATAGCCATCTTAGTGTGAGTGAAGTGTTGTCTCATTGTAGTTCTTATTTGCATTTCCCTATTGACTAATGATATTGATCATCCATGTGCTTATTGGACATTTGTATATCTTATTTGGTAAAATGTCTATTAAGTAATTTGTCCATTTTTAAATTGGTCTTTTTATCATTGAGTTCTTATTGAGTAAGAGTTATATATTTGGGATAGTAGATCCTGATCAAATATAATATTTGCAAATACTTTCTCCCATTATGTGGGTTGTTTTTTCAGTTTCTTGATAGTGTCCTTTAAAGCACAAAAATTTCTAATTTTGGTAGTCAGGTGTCACATCTAAGAAACTGTTGCCGAATCCAAGTCACAAAGAATTCTATAGTTCTTCTATCAGTTGTATAGTTTTAGCTCTCACATTTAGGTTTTTTACACAA
This sequence comes from Phocoena sinus, assembly GCF_008692025.1. Taxonomy (NCBI): domain Eukaryota; kingdom Metazoa; phylum Chordata; class Mammalia; order Artiodactyla; family Phocoenidae; genus Phocoena; species Phocoena sinus. Next base: position 31,477,700 of record NC_045784.1, on the reverse strand, counting down.
TTTGAGTTAATTTTTGTATATGGTGTGAGCTGGGAGTACAACTTCATTCTTTTGTATGTGGATATCAAGTTCTCTCAGCACCATTTGTTGAAAAGCCTATTCTTTCTCCTTTGTATTATCTTGAAACCTCTGTCAAAAATCAGTTGACTATATATGTATGGGATTATTTCTAGACTCAATTCTATTCCATTGATCTATATGTCTATCCTTACACTAGTACCAGACTGTCTTGATTATTGTATCTTTAAATTAAATTTTTAAATTGGGCCTTTTCCATTTCCATATTAATTTTATGATAAGCTTATGAATTTCTACAAAAAAGCCAGCTGGGATTTTGATAGTGATTGTGGTGAATCTGTAGATCAATTTAGGGTATTGCCATTTTAAGAATATTAAATTTTCTAAAACATACGATGTCTTCAAACTTATTTAGGTCATCTTTAATTTCTTTCAAAGATGTTCTATAGCTTTCAGTGTACAAGTTTTGCCCTTTTTTGTTAAATTTATTCCTAAATATTTAATTCTTTTCATACTGTTATAAATAAAAGTTTTCTTAATTTCATTTTCAGATTGTTCATTGCAAGTGTATAGAAGTATAACTGATTTTTATGTGTTGATCTTGTATCCTCCACTTTTCTGAGTTCATTTATAAATTCTGCTAGTTTTTTTGTGGATTCTTTAGGATTCTTTCTAAATAAGATCATGTCATCTTTGAATATAGCTAGTTTTACTTTTCCTTTCCAATCTGGGTGTCTTTTTTTTTCTTGCATAATCGCTCTAGCTGGATAGTTGGTATGATTTCAGTCTTCTTAAATTTGCAAAGACTGTTTTGTTACCTATCATATAATCTATTCTGGAGAATGTTCCATGGGCACTTGAGAAGAATGTATATATTTTCTTGCTGTTGAATAGAAGGTTCTGTGTATGTCTTCTAGGCTCATGTGGTCTAAAATATGATTCAAATCCAACATTTCCTTGTTGATTTTCTGTCTAGATAATCTGTCCATTATAGAAAGTGGAGTACTGAAGTCCTCTACTATTATGATATTTGCATACTGTTCTCAGTTCAGATCTGTTAGTATTTGCTTTATATATTTAGGTGCATATATATTTATGATTATTATATCTTCTTAATTAATTGACCCTTTTATGATTATAGTGACCTTCTTTGTTTCTTGTTACCATTTTTGCCTTAAAGTCTATTTTGTCTGATATGAGTGTAGCTACCCTGCTCTCTTTTGGTTTCCATTTGCATGGAATATCATTTTACATCCCTTTACTTTGAGCCTATGTGTGTCCTTAATCTTGAAGTTAATCTCTTATAGGCAGCATATAGTTGGGTCTTGTATTTTTTTAAATCCATCCAGCCACTCTGTTTTTTCATTGGAGCATTCAAGCCATTTACTTTTAGAATAATTATTGATAAGTAAGGGTTTACTAATGCCATCTTATTAACTGTTTTCTGTTTAGTAGTTCCTTTGTTTCTTTCTTCCTCTCTTGCTGCCTTCTTTTATGAATTGATGGTTTTCTTTAGTGTATGTTTTGATTCCCTTCTCTTTTTCTTATGTGAATATACTGTAGGTTTTTGCTTTTGGTTACCATGAACCTTATGTGAAACATCTTATAACAGTCTATTTTATGCTGATAACAATTTAACTTCAATGTTGTACAAAACTCTGTCATTTTACTCCTCCTTTTTATGTTTTTGATGTCACAATTTACATCTTTTTATATTATTTCTCCATTAAGAAATTATTGTGGCTATAACTATTTTTAATACTTTTTGTCCTTTAACCTTCATACTAGAGTTAAGTATTTAACACACTACTAAATTACAGTATTAGCATATTCTAAATCAGACTATATGCTTACCTTTACCAGTGTGTTGTATATTTTCATGTTTTTATGTTATTAATTAGCATCCTTTCATTTCAGCTTGAAGAACTCCTTCAGCATTTCTTGAAAGACAGGGCTAGTGGTGATGAACTCTGTCAGCTTTTGTTTGCCTGGGCAAGACTTTATCTCACCTCCACTTCTGAAGAACAAACTGTTGGGTAAAGTATTCTTGGTTGGTGCTTTCTTTCAGGATTTTCAATATACCATGCCATTCTCTCCTGGCCTGCAAAGTGTCTGCTGAGAAATCTTCTGATAGTTTTATGGGGGTTTCCTTGTATGAGAGTTTTTTTTTTCTTGTTGCTTTTAAAATTCTTTTTCTTTGATTTTAGACAGTTTTATTATAATGTGTCTTGGAAAACATTAATTTTGAATTGAAATTTTTAGATGACCTATTAGCTTCATGAACTTGAATGTCTAGATGTCTTCCCAGGTTTCCTTTATTTCTTTAAATAAACTTCCTGCTGCTTTCTTCCTCCCTTCTCCTTCTGGGCCTCCAACGATACGTTTGTTGGTTTCCTTAATGGTGTCTCACAATTCCTGTAGGCTTTCTTTATTCCTTTTCATTTATTTATTTTTTTTGGTCCTCTGATTGGATAATTTCAACAGTTCTATCTTCTAGTTCACTGATTCTCTACCGCTTGATCAAATCTGATATTGAAGGTGTCTATTAAATTCTTCAATTGAGTCATTATATTATTCAACTCCAAATTTCTTATTGGTTCTTCCTTAGGTTTTCCATCACATTGTTGAACTTCTCCTTTTCTTCTTTTACTGTTTTTCTAATGTTGTTAACTTGTCTACCTTTGCTCTCTTTTAGCCCTCTGAGCATCTTAAAATAATTATTTTGAATTCCTGTCAGGCAATTTCTGATCTGCACTTCTTTGGGGTCAGTTACTGAAGGTTTCCTGTACGCACTTGGTGGATTCATGTTCCCCCTGATTCTTCATGTTCCCTGTAGCCTTGCATAGGTGTCTGCACATTTGAAGAAGCAATCACCTCTTCTAGACTTTGTGGACTGACTTCAGTAAAGGAAGAATTTCACCTTTGGGTGGAGCCATGCCAGAGCATGCTGTGACCCTGGTTCTAGTGGTACAGGGCACAAAGTGCAGGGTGTGTGGCAGCACCAGGTCTTGGCGGGGGGCAGACTGGTGTCTCTTTGTCTCAGGCTGTGGGATCCACAGCATCGACAACTGTGTGGTCTTTGGCAAACATTGCAAGTTGTCTGCAGTAGCCTCAAGGGCTGTTGTGGTCCTCAGCAACACCTCCAGGTTTAGTGGCTAGAGACCACTGAAGGCAGCAGTGGTGGCTGAAGCTGGTGGTGTCCACACACTTGGTATGGGGGCCAGAAGCAGGTACCTGGGCAGTGGCAAGGGCTGAGGCCAACTACAGGTACCCTGGCTGTCAGCATGCTCTCCTGTGACTGCACAGTCTCCCCTTGGGCATGCACACTGGTGGCAGGTGTCAAGCTGGTGGTGTGCAGTTGCACAACTGGAGGAGCTAGCTCTGTGTGTGCATGACAGTGGGGATCAGATGCAGAGGTCTAGGCTGGCATTTTTCACTCATGCAGCTGAAGAGGTCTGGGCTGGCTGCCAGTGCTATTCCTTTCCTGGGGGGGTGGTAGTGGAGTGGGGGAGGAACTCAGGTGGCTGGCATCATCAAAGATGAATACTCGATGGGGGAAAAGCTGGTGAAATTGGTAGGGGGTCTGTGATAGCTGTGCTGGCTGTTAGCTTTTTCACTGGCAAAGTCTGCTTGGTTTGTCTGCAGAACAGGTCACCATGAACCACAATCACTCCTGCTGTGTGGCTGCTCTTTGTAGACTCTGCTTTTCTTCCGTGTTTTTAGCTATCTCTATATGTCTCAGTTTTGCCAATCTGGGTGGAGTAAAAGCAAACTGGGACCTTCGTTCAGTGTCCCAAAGACTGGGGAAGCTGGTTGCTCACCCCACTCTTCCTTTCTTGGTGAGGGGATCTGTTTCTAGCTGGGAAGTTTCCTTTTCAGGCTTAGCAATGCCATCTTGGGGGATGGGATGATGCAGGCAAAATGAAGCTTCCTTCTCTTCTTGTGCTGTTATTCTCAGCAACCACTGTGTTGCTGAAGTTTCTTAAGTGGACTCCAGAGCTGTTTTCATTTGTGGATAGCTGTCTAATTGTTGATCTTTTCAGGGGAGTTGAGGAGAAATGACTGCCAGGGTCTCCTATGTGGCCATCTTGGTGATGTCCTTGGACTGTTCTTACTTACTTTCATCCACCTGATGTATCTGTACTGATAATGGTATGTTAAAGACTCTATTGTTATGTTTTTCTGTTTCCTTGCATCTTTTACATTTTTTGCTTACTATGCTTAATTTGCTTAATATTTTGTTTCTCTACTAATCGGTGATATTTATGATTATCTCATCTTATTTACGATTTTTGCCTTTGAGCAATAAAATTAGACTTATCTTTCACATTTAATGATGTTTGCTTTGAATTCTAGTTTGTCTGTTATCAGTATCGCTACTCTCTCACTGTATTTTCTATTTTCCTGGAATATTTTCTTTACCTATCCTTTTATTTTTAGTCTTTCTGAATCATTTCATTTTTTGTGTGTCCCTATATACAGCATAGAGATTTTTCTTGCTTTGTAAACCAAATTAAAAATCATTTTCATTTAATAGGTAAAGTGAAGCTCATTTATGCCTATTGATAAGACTGCTTTATTTGGTCTCAACTCTGTTATGCTATTTATAATTATTATATGAGAGAAAGTGGCTGAAATGGGAAATAGGCAAAGATGTTAGAAGTCGTGTATAATTGGAATCACATGAAAAAGAATCCTATACATTATTAAATATTTGAGATTTATTTATTCAACACACATTTATTTAATCCCTATGTGGTGCCAGGTACTTTTTAGATGCCTGGCAGAAGGATCTCATGAATCACGAGGCTCTCACAAATATGTGACGAATATATAATGTGTCATCATGTAATGATGAATGCTGTAAAGAAATATCAAGCAGAGAAGGGGGCTAAAGAATGACAAACATGAGAATATGTTTTTTAGATGATGTATCCGTGGAAATCTCCACCAGGGGTTTCTTCTGAACAGAGACCAGAAGGAGGTTGGAAAGGCTATGTCAATATTTGAGGAATTAAATGTATGTCAATATTTGAGGAAGACCATCGTAGAGAATAAGGTTTGAGTGTTTTGTAAACAGTCAGAAAGTCAGTGAGACTGAAATAAAGCAGAGGAGGGGGAGGAGTAAGGAAAGAAAGCTGAGGCCTGTCATGGTAGGTGTATTATAATTGATGTAATTACCACCCTTCCCCCACTGAAAAGACTCAGGGATCTGGAATCAATGCTGACTCCGGGGCTGGACAGGGAAAAACTGATATACGTTTTTGCACCATAAAGAAAGGAAGTGCTTTAGAAAACATATGGGGTTATGTTAAAAAAAGGATGGAAGCCAATTTGAATGTGATTCCACAGACCAAATATGGGAAAACTGGAGCATTAACACTAACAATACCAATTAAAAACCACAGCCCATTAAACTGATTCTATAGTGATACTAAAATGATATAAGAAAAGAGAGGAGAAAGAGCTCTGCTTCACAGAAGAATTCCAATTAATAAATCTAGAAACGATGATAAATCTGGAAAGTTATTATTTTACCATGATCATAGTAATAATTGCTTCAGCCACAAATGGAGTACAGCCATTGGGTAAAAGGTTGCTAGGGAACCAGATATTCGCATGTTTTCTTCTATTAGTTTTATTTTGTTTTGTGGTGAAAAGAATAACATGAAGTCTACCTTGTTAAATTTTTAAGTGTACAGGACAGTATTGTTAACTATATGCACACTGTTGTAGATCAAATCTCCAGAACTTTTCCACCTTGTATGACTAAAACTCCATACCCACTGAACAGAAACTCCCCATTTGTTCCCATATTCTCAGCCCTGACAACCACATTCTACTCTCTGCTTTTAAGAGTTTGACTACTTTAGATACCGCATATAAGTGGAATCATGCAGTAGTTATCCACCTGTGGTTGGATTATCTCATTTAGCATAATGCCCTCAAGTTCCATCCATGTGCATGACAGATTTCCTTCTTCTGAAAGGCTAAATAGAATAGAGAAAATGCAAGAAACATTTAACAAGGACTTAGAAAAACTAAAAAGGAAACAAGCAATGATGAAAAACACAATAAATGAAATTAAAAATACTCTAGAAGGGATCAATAGAAGAATAACTGAGGCAGAAGAATGGATAAATGACCTGCAAGATAAAAGAGTGGAAATAACTACTGCAGAGCAGATTAAAGAAAAAAGAATGAAAAGAACTGAGGACGGTCTCAGAGACCTCTGGGACAACATTAAATGCACCAAAATTCGAATTATAGGGGTCCCAGAAGAAGAAGAGAAAAAGAAAGGGTCTGAGAAAATATTTGAAGAGATATAGTTGAAAACTTCCCTAATATGGGAAAGGAAATAGTTAATCAAGTCCAGGAAGCACAGAGAGACCCATACAGCATAAATCCAAGGAGAAACACGCCAAGACACATATTAATCAAACTGTCAAAAATTAAATACAAAGAAAACATATTAAAAGCAGCAAGGGAAAAACAACAAATAACACATAAGGGAATCCCCATAAGGTTAACAGCTGATCTTTCAGAAGAAACTCTGCAAGCCAGAAGGGACTGGCAGGACATATTTAAAGTGATGAAGGAGAAAAACCTACAACCAAGATTACTCTACCCAGCCAGGATCTCATTCAGATTTGATGGAGAAATTAAAACCTTTACAGACAAGCAAAAGCTGAGAGTGTTCAGCACCACCAAACCAGCTTTACAACAAATGCTAAAGGAACTTCTCTAGGCAAGAAACACAAGAGAAGGAAAAGACATACAATAACGAACCCAAAACAATTAAGAAAATGGGAATAAGAACATACATATCGATAATTACCTTAAATGTAAATGGATTAAATGCTCCCACCAAAAGACACAGACTGGCTGAATGGATACAACAAGATATATGCTGTCTACAAGAGATCCACTTCAGACCTAGGGACACATACAGACTGAAAGTGAGGGGACGGAAAAAGATATTCCATGCAAATGGAAACCTAAAGAAAGCTGGAGTAGCAATTCTCATATCAGACAAAATAGACTTTAAAATAAAGACTATTACAAGAGACAAAGAAGGACACTATATAATGATCAAGGGATCGATCCAAGAAGAAGATATAACAATTGTAAATATATATGCCCCCAACATAGGAGCACCTCAATACATAAGGCAAATACTAACAGCCATAAAAGGGGAAATCGACAGTAACATATTCATGTTAGGGGACTTTAACACCCCAGTTTCACCAATGGACAGATCATCCAAAATGAAAATAAATAAGGAAACACAAGTTTTAAATGATACATTAAACAAGATGGACTTAATTGTTATTTATAGGACATTCCATCCAAAAACAACAGAATACAAATTTTTCTCAAGTGCTCACGGAACATTCTACAGGATAGATCATATCTTGGGTCACAAATCAAGCCTTGGTAAACTTAAGAAAATGGAAACTGTATCAAATATCTTTTCCAACCACAACACTATGAGACTAGATATCAATTAGAGGAAAAGATTTGTAAAAAATACAAACACATGGAGGCTAAACAATACACTACTTAATAATGAAGTGATCACTGAAGAAATCAAAGAGGAAATCAAAAAATACCTAGAATGACAATGGAGACACAACAACCCAAAACCTATGGGATGCAGCAGAAGCAGTTCTAAGAGGGAAGATTATAGCAATACAATCCTACCTTAGAGGGAAGATTATAGCAATACAATCCTACCTTAGGAAACAGGAAACATCTCGAATAAACAACCTAACCTTGCACCTAAAGCAATTAGAGAAAGAAGAACAAAAAAACCCCAAAATTAGCAGAAGGAAAGAAATCATAAAGATCAGATCAAAAATAAATTAAAAAGAAATGAAGGAAATGACAGCAAAGATCAATAAAACTAAAAGCTGGGGCTTCCCTGATGGCACAGTGGTTGAGAGTTCGCCTGCCAATGCAGGGGACAAGGGTTCGTGCCCTGGTCTGGGAAGATACCACATGCAGCGGAGCGGCTGGTCCCATAGGCCATGGCCACTGAGCCTGTGCGTCCGGAGCCTGTGCTCCACTACGGGAGAGGCCAAAACAGTGAGAGGCCCGCATACTGATAAAAATTTTTTAAATTAAAAAATAAAATAAAATAAAACAAAAGCTGGTTCTTTGAGAACATAAACAAAATTGATAAACCATTAGCCAGACTCATCAAGAAAAGAAGGGAGAAGTCTCAAATCAATAGAATTAGAAATGAAAAAGGAGAAGTAACAACTGACACTGCAGAAATACAAAAGATCATGAGAGATTTCTACAAGCAACTCTATGCCAATAAAATGGACAACCTGGAAGAAATGGACAAATTTTTAGAAATGCACAGCCTGCCAAGACTGAATCAGGAAAAAATAGAAAATATGAACAGACCAATTACAAGCACTGAAATTGAAACTGTGATTAAAAATCTTCCAACAAACAAAAGCCCAGATGGCTTTACAGGCAAATTCTAGAAAACATTTAGAGAAGAGCTAACACCTATCCTTCTCAAACTCTTCCAAAATATAGCAGAGGGATGTACACTCCCAAACTCATTCTACGAGGCCACCATCACCTTGATACCAAAACCAGACAAGGATGTCAGAAAGAAAGAAAACTACAGGTCAATATCATTGATGAACATAGATGCAAAAATCCTCAACAAAATACTAGCAAACAAAATCCAACAGCACATTAAAAGGATCTTCCACCATGATCAAGTGGGGTTTATTGCAGGAATGCCAGGATTCTTCAATATATGCAAATCAATCAACGTGATATACCATATTAACAAACTGAAGGAGAAAAAGCATATGATCATCTCAATAGATGCAGAGAAAGCTTTCGACAAAATTCAACACCCACTTATGATAAAAAATCTGCAGAAAGTAGGCATAGAGGGAACTTTCCTCAGCATAATAAAGGCCATATATGACAAACCCACAGCCAACACCATCCTCAATGGTGAAAAAACTGAAAGCATTTCCACTAAGATCAGGAACAAGACAAGGTTGCCCACTCTCACAACTCTCATTCAACATAGTTTTGGAAGTTTTAGCCACAGCAATCAGAGAAGAAAAGGAAATAAAAGGAATCCAAATCAGAAAAGAAGTAAAGCTGTCACTGTTTACAGATGACATGATACTATACATAGAGAATCCTAAAGATGCTACCAGAAAACTACTAGAGCTAATCAATGAATTTGGTAAAGTAGCAGGATACAAAATTAATGCACAGAAATCTCTTGCATTCCTATACACTAATGATGAAAAATCTGAAAGTGAAATCAAGAAAACACTCCCATTTACCATTGCAACAAAAAGAATAAAATATCTAGGAATAAACCTAGCTAAGGAGACAAAAGACCTGTATGCAGAAAATGATAAGACACTGATGAAAGAAATTAAAGATGATACAAATAGATGGAGAGATATGCCATGTTCTTGGATTGGAAGCATCAACATTGTGAAAATGACTCTACTACCCAAAGCAATCTACAGATTCAATGCAATCCCTATCAAACTACCACTGGCATTTTTCACAGAACTAGAACAAAAAATTTCACAATTTGTATGGAAACACAAAAGACCCCGAATAGCCAAAGCAATTTTGAGAACAAAAAATGGAGCTGGAGGAAGCAGGCTCCCTGACTTTAGACTATACTACAAAGCTACAGTAATCAAGACAGTATGGTACCAGCAAAAAAACAGAAATATAGATCAATGGAACAGGATAGAAAGCCCAGAGATAAACCCATACACATATGGTCACCTTATCTTTGGTAAAGGAGGCAGGAATGTACAGTGGAGAAAGGACAGCCTCTTCAATAAGAGGTGCTGGGAAAACTGGACAGGTACATGTAAAAGTATGAGATTAGATCACTCCCTAACTCCATACACAAAAATAAGCACAAAATGGATTAAAGACCTAAATGTAAGGCCAGAAACTATCAAACTCTTAGAGGAAAACATAGGCAGAACACTCTATGACATAAATCACAGCAAGATCCTTTGTAACCCACCTCCTAGAGAAATGGAAGTAAAAACAAAAATAAAGCTAATGAAACTTAAAAGCTTTTGCACAGCAAAGGAAAACATAAACAAGATGAAAAGACAATCCTCAGAATGGGAGAAAATATTTGCAAATGAAGCAACTGACAAAGGATTAATCTCCAAAATTTATAAGCAGCTCATGCAGCTCAATAACAAAAAAACAAACAACCCAATCCAAAAATGGGCAAAAGACCTAAATAGACATTTCTCCAAAGATATACAGAGTGCCAACAAACACATGAAAGAATGCTCAACATCATTAATCATTAGAGAAATGCAAATCAAAACTACAATGAGATATCATCTCACACCAGTCAAAATGGCCATCATCAAAAAATGTACAAACAATAAATGCTGGAGAGGGTGTGGAGAAAAGGGAACCCTCTTGCACTGCTGGTGGGAATGTGAATTGGTACAGCCACTATGGAGAACAGTATGGAGGGTCCTTAAAAATCGACAAATAGAACTACCATATGACCCAGCAATCCCACTACTGGGCATATACCCTGAGAAAACCATAATTCAAAAAGAGTCATGTACCAAATTGTTCATTGCAGCTCTATTTACAATAGCCCTGAGGTGGAAACAACCTAAGTGCCCATCATTGGATGAATGGATAAAGAAGATGTGGCACATATATACAATAGAATATTACTCGGCCATAAAAAGAAATGAAATTGAGCTATTTGTAATGAGGTGGATGGACCTAGAGTTTGTCATACAGAGTGAAGTAAGTCAGAAAGAGAAAGACAAATACCGTATGCTAAAACATATATATGGAATTTAAGGAAAAAATGTCATGAAGAACCTAGGGGTAAGATAGGAATAAAGACACAGACCTACTAGCGAATGGACCTGAGGATATGGGGAGGGGGAAGGGTAAACTGTGACAAAGCAGGAGAGTGGCATGGACGTATATACACTACCAAATGTAAAATAGATATCTAGTGGGAAGCAGCCGCATAGCACAGGGAGATCAGCTTGGTGTTTTGTGACCATCTAGAGGGGTGGGATAGGGAGGGTGGGAGGGAGGAAGATGCGAGAGGGAAGAGATATGGGAACATATGTATATGTATAACTGATTCACTTTGTTATAAAGCAGAAACTAACACACCATTGTAAAGCAATTATACTCCAGTAAAGATGTAAAAAAAAAAAAGAGGAACCCATAGGGAATGTATTTGGGGGAGGGTGGCACAGTGATGAGATTTTACCCTACTTACAGGCTTACAAGTTAGTCTGCCATATTTTCATGGATGTTGGCAGAAGATAAACTACTTCTGGGTCAGAGACAAAGGACTTTATTACCCACTGCACAGCAGGCAGCATGAACTTCATAGTTGCATTGGTTCCCCTTGTTCCCCAAGTCCCACTGGATTTATATGGAGGGACCCAGAGGATGGTGCACGCACAGTAGGTCTGTGTCATAACTGAGGAACCAGAATCCTTTACAGAGGACTGCCAACAAATCTGCCTAAGCTTTGCCCCAAGGAAGACATTATCTATATGGTCCTGGAGAGCTAACAAATCTGCCTTCTGACCAAGGTATGAGACACTTTCTCTGTCATCCAAGGCCATTTGCTTATACAAACATCCTTGAAAAGAGAGTTCAGGGCAAAACTCTCAGTGCCTCTGCTCAAAAGACAGGCAGAAACGTGAGTGGTCCATGGAAAACTGCTTCCCAATAGGTGGCTGTGGGATCGGCCACTCATGAATGTGCCCAGATTGCTCCAAGTGAACTTTCCCTCTAATTGGGCACCTTTTCTACTTTGCTGGGCCAGAGGACGGGATGTGACAGCTGGCACCTGCCTTCAGGAGCACCCATGTAAAATCAATAAACCGTAAATCCTGCATGCTACCTCACATGCTGTAACACTCCAAATGCCCAGGCCCGTCACTTCTACAAATTCCTCATTCTGCACTGATAGGAACAAGAAAAGAAAGAAAAGAAGAAGGTTATGATATAATTATTTTATTGTCCATGGTTTTATGAATTTCCTCCCAGGATTTTTTCTGGCTTCCAAGGTGAAGCTGGGGTGTGCTACATGGAGTCACACATCAGCCACTTTCTGGAGGGATCTGGGGTGACAGGGTCAGAGACCACGAGGTCAGATAACCACCAATTTAGCCACTGTCAGTTTTTACTGGATTGAATTTAGGGTTTACCCAGTTAGAGCTTTATACAGGTTTATCATCCGTGTAAGGAGGTAGTAGAGGCAGCAACATAATGAGCACAGAGCCTCCCCAAAGAGCCAGAGAACCTGGCCCGCCACCATCAACAACAGCCAGATCTGCCTTGGTAAGATATACAATAAATTCAGAGTTGGAGGAAATTGAGAGTAAGAAATAGGTGTACCATCCTTAAAATAGTTGTTTATTAAGCAGTCTTCAATCTATTTTCTGACTTCTGGCTCAAGGGTTAGAATTCTTAATTATTTGCCCCCTGCCTATGGGGCAACTGGCACGTTTAAGACCCTCTCACTCTCCTACTTAATTATAGAAGATTCACATACAAGAAAACAGTCCCAAGAAAGCCCACTTGGTCCCTGATAGTATTTTTAGTTCTTAACAACTCTGTGCTTATCATTATAAAGTATTAACAAATAAGAACATACTTTATTTTTACTTTTTAATAGAGTGTAACATCAAGCAAAGATTTAGCTGAAAAGTCTCTACCTTCTTTCCTTTGTCACTTTCCTCAGCAAGGACATGCTTCAAATTTCCTTGTAGCATAAGGGGCAGATACACTGCTTCATTATCAAGTTAGAAATCACATTCTGAATATAGAGATACTTTTGCATCTGTTGATGTCAGTCTTTCATCTAAATTAGCTCTTATGTTTCATATACAAACTAGGTAATTTCTAATGTGGCCAATTTCTGGAAGATTTTACTTTTCAAGGGCACGTAGGATATTTTAACATATTTTTTCTTAACTGATGCATGCCTTGACTTCATATTTGTACATGCTGCTTTCAGAAGGATGAGATCTCTTTTCAGAAGATGAATGATCTTCATAATATATCAGTTAATCTTGTTTAAAGTCTGTTTTACACGTGAAGATGGAATATATATCTGTTACCTAAGAGAGACTAGAGCTAAACATTCATTGAATTTATGTTAGGAACACCCTGTATCCATGTGAATTCTTTGAAGTCTACATCCCATAGCACCTCAGCATTCATCTTTGCAAATCAGTACTCACCTCTGTCCATGCTACATGTTATCACTGTATTGGGGAAGACAGAAATGGGGGAAACTGGGTAGAATTATGCTCTCTCTTTTTTTTTTTTTTTTTTGCCAAATAACAAATTCAGGAATAGATGATTGGACTGAAACAGATTTCCTGTGTGGTTTTGAACAACTTCTAGACTATTTATTGCCCCCATCTACTAACATAAACTAAGCATCAAACTGGATTTGGGGCAGAAGTATGGGATTTAGCAATATTTTGTTGCCATCACTAGATCTAAATAAACTGTGTAGTTGGTAATATTAATGATTTTTCTGTGAAAAAAGGCAGGGAAGTTTTTACCCCAAAGGCACAGAGTAGTGATTAATAGACTCTTCAAAGTCTATGTAAGAATTCCTACTTTACAGCTACACAAAAGTTATTGAAATGTCGACCTAGTTTCCAAATGACATAATAGTGCGATAAATGCAAATTAAACTTCAATTCAAAATGAAATGGCAAAGAACCTATTTTAAAAACTCCTGTGTGATATAATTTTTTTCCTCATTTCTTCTATTCTGCTTTTTGTTTTAACATGTATAATAACTTTAATAGATGAACTAGTTTCAACTGAGATAGGTATTTGTTTACCTTGCTTAGCTGAAATCAGTGTTAATGGCCCATATTAGCTGTATTTTCTGTGCCAGTTGACAAGTTTACAAGTCATGATATCTGACATCACATCAGTGAAGAGGGAGGAAACTTGGGTTGCCAAGTCTTGTTCATATTTATTCCAATGAATCTTTTTAAAAAAATCCCTTTAGGGACATTTTGCTATTGTTCAAGAGGTTAGAGACTTGTCCAGCATCATGTGGTCATTTTGTGTAAGAATCTGGATTCTTTCCTGGGTTTAGTTGCCTCTAAAGCCTGTTCTCTTTTCCACTTTCCCCATCTTGCAAACTGTCTTTGCTCTTATCTTCTTATCTGAGCTGCCTCTCGGCTCACTACGCTCAGCCACAGTTTCTGCTCAGAAAAGACATACAGAGCAATTTTCAAAGAGGATATATTCACACCACATTTCTTTGGTATTTCCTTTCTTTAAACCTACTTAACATATTTTAATCCATCTTTAATCATGTATCTTTTCCACAAATGATCTGTTTTTTAGTTTTAAACCTCAATGGGCCATACTGATAAAAATGAAAAAAGGATGGTAATTAGATTTTATTCAAATGTCGAAAAATTTAAAATAAATGTATTTGCTTTAAATACATTTGTACAAAAGTACAAATACATTGTACTTTTATTTAATGCCAAAATGCCACAGCAACGGTGAAGTTACCCAGCTTGATGTCAGCAGCCAAAAAAGAAATCAAAAGGTGTAATCTCTTTCAAGTGCAGCTCTGATCTCTGTTCATCAGTCCACATTGCTCTATTCTGCTGTCGTCCTTGGAGAGGAGGGAGGAGAAGAGACATCAGGGTGATCTGCAAAGAAACTGATGCTTGGTGCTTCATTTACTGAAGGGTGAAAAACTGACTGCGAGACTACAGGAGGATTGCAAAATGTGGTCTAAATTAGATCCAGGGCTTTCCTGGTGGCGCAGTGGTTGAGAGTCCGCCTGCCGATGCAGGGGAAACGAGTTCGTGCCCCGGTCCGGGAAGATTCCACATGCCGCGGAGCGCCTGGGCCCGTGAGCCATGGCTGCTGAACCTGCGCGTCCGGAGCCTGTGCTCCGCAACGGGAGAGGCCATAATAGTGAGAGGCCCGCGTACCGAAAAAAATTTTTTAAAAATTAGATCCAAATACCTTCTAATCCTTCAGAATACTATTAACCAGGCTAGTATTGAGTACCTACTGAGGAGACGCCCTAGATGGGTACTGGGTTGACAAGGTTAGTCCCCACCCTTGAAGATCTAATGATCTAGCAGGGGACTGGCCAGGGTAATAGGTGTAAACATTGACGAGTCTTGTGATAAAAGCTTGTTCCTTCAAGCTCAGGGCTCACACAGCTGAGCTTTAAAGACATATCCAGCAGAGAAAGAAAATGGAAAAGCAAAAAGGGCAAATCCATGTTAGAAGAGCAGTCACTAAATGGAGGAGAAAATAAAAGTGACTAATATATCACTCTCGGGTATTTTTCCTTGAGCATGGAATCAGTCTGATGTCCCTGATTTGCAATCTTATCCTGAAACTCTGTATTTCCTAAACTTTACTGTTAACCCAAGAATCACCTGTGGCCCTACCCCACATCCACTAGATCTGAATCTGTGTGAAATGAGTCTGGGAAACTCCAATATTAACAGGTGCCTCTGGATGATTTTATCAGGAAGTTTAGGAAACATCGCTGTAGCTGGTGGTGCCTAAAACTCCACCATTTGAGCTTATCTCTTTTGCGCAGATCTCAAACTTTAACTTGAACAAAAGAACTGAATCTCCTGCACTATTTGAACGTAATCCCTTTAGTTTGACAGATCCTCTCAAAGGTTAGAGGACATTCATGCTAAGAATGTTCAAGTTACTGCACCCCACCCTCTAGAGTTTAACTGAGTGGGCGTGATGTGGAGCCCATTAATGTTTGTTTGGACAATTATGTTAAGAGATTCTGATGGAGGTGAACCTTAAAAGGCACTTTGAGAAATACTGGCCTTCTTAGGATTTATTCCTCTTGAAAATAAACACATTTCACTCTTATACTTCGGTGTAAAAGAAGGATTTGAGGATTGGATTTAATTTCAGATTATAAGTCCACTAGAATAGAAATTCTGAGAGGACAGGAGTAATTTTTTTTTCTGTTTTGTTCAGTGATACATGCCTAGTATCTGGAAGAATGGCTTTTACATAGTAGATGCACACAAACTATTCGTTGACTTAATGAATGAACTAAAGGTGGAAAGAAATCATATCTCTTACTCTTGCATTCCCAACATACCTTCTAAGGCCATGTTATAATCAGAAAATATTTACAGATGAATTTGCAGAGAACAGGAGGATGGTGGCAGGAGTAGAGAGGGAAAATCTAAATCACTTTAGAACTTCAGGAGGGAGAGAAAAGTGTCAACAAAGAAAAGCTGGGAAGAATAGTGGACCCCATCCCACCTCCCACCCCAACTCTGCTGACCTCACAGAGCTATCTTGGGTGACTATAATCTTGGACACCCATCACTGTTTGACCCTGGATGCTTTGGGTTGCCCCCTCTGAAAGAGAGAATTCCAGAGGGCAAGGTGAGGTTCTGATGAGGAAATACACAAGAAGCAAAATTGTAGCTTTCTCCTCTCCCACTTCCTCCCTTATCTTCTGAGCTTTCCCTATGCATGTTGGGACGTACAATCTCATTTGGTGTGTCAACAGGTGGGTGAAGCCATAGCATCACATGAGTTGAGTTCACTACCCCATCTCAGTTCTTTGCAGCTCTGTATGGAATCCTGTATCTCGTTATTCAGCACCTGAGTGTTCACTTGCTCCTATGTTAGCGAAAGAAAAATTTTGAGTGTTGGGGACCTCACCAGCTGAGGAGAAAAAAAAAAAAAGGCCAGCCCCCTGATATGCAGCTCTTATGCCTTCTTCAAGGGTTGCTGCCAGCAAGGAATGACTTCAAGGGGTTAGAATAGTCCCCTGCAGACACCATCTGTTCCTGTCTTAGCTCTGGGTGTGAGGATTGTTACGGGGACACAATAATGGCTCCTCCCAGCTGTTCCAGGATCTGGGACTGTATCTTTTGAGAGCTGCATATTTTCAGGTGCTAGGGGAGGGGGCAGCATAGAGATTTTAAGAATGAGATTTGAGTCTAACAAATGGAATGCTTGGCAGAGTATGCTGTATTCACAGGAGATATTTTCCCCCTAATTATTAAGTGCCATGTGAAGGATGAGGAGTAAAAAATGGAATGGGATACATTCAATGAATCATGTCCATGCAGCTCTATCCTGATGCTTTCTGAATATATTGACTCCAAGAAAGATTGTACAGGTGTTTTTCTTATGGATCTTCCATGACGGGGTCTAGGGTCCCTTCTGGAACACGTAGGATGCCAGAGAGTTTCCCTTTGTTCTAAAAAGATCTGCACTGTGTGTGTGACTCTCCAGAGCATAAAAAGCCTTATGTCAAAACTTAGTACAGTGTTTCTTTTTACCTATGACATAAAGGTTTTGAAGAAACTAGCTTTGTTAGTGACACAGGGAACACAGGTAGCTCTAGTGTTCAGAAAACAGGGTTTGGTCCTACATCATTTCATTTTTAATAGCTACCTCAGAGAAGCCACTTTCTTTAGAATAATTGTACCATTCGTAGAGCACTTGATAACTTACCAAGCATCTTCACATATTTTTGTGTTTTGAGCCCCACAATGAACTTGAAAGACTGGGTTTATTGTTCTACTTTTTCTTAAATTAATTTTTATTGGAGTATAGTTGCTTTACAATGCTGTGTTACTTTCTACTGTACAGCAAAGTGAATCAGCTATACATATACATATGTCCCCTCTTTTTTGGATTTCCTTCCCATTTAGGTCACCACAGAGCATTAAGTAGAGTTCTCTGTGCTATATAGTAGGTTCTCATTAGTTATCTATTACTGTTCTACTTTTTATAGTATGAAAGGGAGGCTCGGATATTTTAAAGAAATTTCCAGCCAGTGGCAGAGCAGACAACATACAGATCTTATTCCAAATCCTATATTTTTCTCCTAAGAGTAGCTTATGACTCTCTACTATTGAATGAATAGAGATATAAAATCCCAAATTTTGAGCAAGATGTTTGGGTAGAATGTGCCAGCGTCCTGCTCATGATGGTATCTGGATGTCTAGAAAACTTAGGCAGTCACTCAGATTGTTTAAAGCAGTGGGTCTCAAGGTGTGGTTCCTGGATCAGCAGCAGCAACGGCATCACCTGGGAGCTTTTTAGCAATGCAGAATCTCAGTCCCTACCTGAGACTTAATGAATCAGAAAATCTGGAGGTGGAGCCCAGAAATCTGTGTTGTAAGCCAGTCCTACAGGTGATTCTGATGCATGCTATTGTTTGAGAAATTCTGACTTGAAGGATAAATCTCATGAAGTCCCCCCCAACCCCTTATCCCACAGTTTAACCTTAATTTGAAAGCCTTTTTTTGATACATAATAAACGCACTGTCATTTAGTACATCAGGAAGATTTTCCTATAAAAGTCAGTGAGAAACAGGCACAAATGCATTGAGAATTTGGATGGGTGAGGAGGGTGAAGGGAAAAATAATGAGTTGAGAGCATAGAGTTTTTCTGGAAGGCCAGTGGGAGACTCAGGTCTTGGGACTTGAGATTTGAGAAGAGAAAGCAAGAAAGAAAATGAAGAAAGGACTGAATTTACACTTTCTAAATTTACACTTTCCAGTTGTGTCTAAGATTAGTTCTATCACATTCAGTTACTTTTCCTGAAATGCCATTGTCTTTGATAATTCCAACCCATTGGTTCAACTAATCAATTGATGCAATCTACTAAGTTTAAAAACAAATAGTGACTCTCTCAGTAGAAATCATCTTTATCAAGGAAAGGGACATCCCTTCTTTAACTTTGGAAAGGACCTGGGTAATGCAGAAGTAAAAAGCTTATGTCCGATGGAATATGTCCAGGCCAGCTCCTAAGAAGTCTACAAATGTAGCATTCAGGGAGACTCTGTGGCTTTGGGAGGACCGATATAAGAGTACAAAGTTATGGCCAAGAGTTGCTTGCTCCTCATAAAGCCCACCTTGCACAGAGTGAATCCTCTTCATGAATGTTTTCCAGTCCTCAGCTTCTTTCATGAGTATTTGCCATCCAATTTAACAGTAACAACCAAAAGATTTATTGGGTAGAAATCACAAGGATGCTTTTTTTTGTCCATTTAAAAAAATTGAAAGAGAAATGCCATGTTCCTACACAGTAGTGAAAGCCCTTTTCCCGTTCACTTTGATCCATATTTGGGCCAGGGTAGGAGACTAACTTCCATGGAACTTTTCACTATGCCAGGAAGTAGCTCTGTTCCTGAACCTTTGACAGGTGTGTCCCTTGCTAAACCTTTTGAGTCCCTAATGCTAAATAGGGGTCACTTACATAAGTAAATTTTATCTGATAATACAGATATTTTCATTTTATATGTCCAATAGAAAACTATAAATCCCTTGCTATAAAAAAGTTATTAATTTCTTATAGATATGTACACTAACATTTGGAGAATAATTTCTCTTGGATCAGCTACGCTAAGTTTCAGAAGCAGGCTTCATTCCTTTCTAGAGCAGGAAATCCTAACTCAGAACATTGTCATTTTCCACCCCCTCCTTTTTTTGTTTTGACCACATGTATGTATTTGTGATCATACACATCTTTGAACACGTTACACAAAGTCCTCCAGTCTTTAGCCCACCTTTCCAGATTCACTGATGTTTCCTCTGAAAGCCATTTTCCTACAGGCCATATTTTTTTTTACCAGTTTTGCTGAGATATCACTGACATATAAAAATTATATTTATTTAAGGTATATGCTTGTTGTTCTGATATACGTATACACTGTGAAACGATCACCACAATCAAGCTAGTAACATTTATCAACTCATATAGTTATCATTTGTGTGTTTGTGTGTGTTAAGAAGATTTAATTTAGGAGCTATCCTTTTAGCAAATTACGAGTATACATAACAGTATTGTTAACTATCATCACCATTGCTGTATATTAGATCTCCAGAACAAGTCAAGTTGTTAAACTATTTCTCAGTCACAATTTTTTTTAAATGATTTGGATATCAATCCTTGGAGAAGAAAAAATCTTAGATTTGAATAAACAACAACAACAACACCTTTGCTTCTTTGAACCTCATCTCGATCATCTACAACATTATCTACCACTCATCATTCACTCTCCTGCTCATCCTGCCCAATTACCAAGACTTTTCCACCCGGCTTTTTTTCTTTTTTTCCATCCCAACTCCTCCATCACCCTTGATGATGCTAATGCCCTTGTAAGTAACTGCTTCATTGCTCCCGCCTCCTACTCCCTTCACAGGGTGGGGCAAGCAGGGACAGACCATTGCCCCCAGAGGGTGCACTAGTGTAGAGAGGGAATAATGCTTACACAAACTCAGCCTAAAGTCACATGAGCTGCTTATTTGCTTTGTTTCATCTTGGAGCTATCATGTCTCCTAGTTGATTGATATTGAGAATGTGTTTTCTCAGTCAGTGAAATTCTAGAAAATCAACTGCTTGTCAGAAAATCAACTCTATGGTTTTACAACCAACTGGACTGTGCTGTGAATCACATGACACAGGGTCAGTTTGGTGACATAAGTATTCTATCCAGGTTTCCTGGTTCTGTTCCAGTCGGGATTTACCTTATCATTGCTTTAGGGAAAGTGATTGAGTATAGTTTATAATTGGTTTCAGTACAGAACGAATCCATGGAAAGATTTAACTTCCCATGGTTAGGGTTTTACACCCCATTACTACAAAATTGTCCCCAAAGCCAGCTGTTAAACAGAAATTAGCACAGGAGTGTTGAGACGACAGAATGGAGGAGGAGACGCATTTAGAGCTCCCTGGCAGGGAGGTGGTGTCCAATCTGATCTAAGTAACGTGATGCCCTATGCTAGCTATTAATTGAATATTTATAGATGCCAGGCATAAATTATATATTTTCAATCCTCCATCTATAATGTATGTGATCTTGTTTTGTCTATTTGTCAATGGGTAGAACTAAAAGAGAAGGAAAATAGCTTGCCTGAAATGTTGGGGCCGAGACTCAAATCTAGGTCTGCCTGAGTTCAAAACTAATTGTTTTAACCACCCTATTCTATTTTAGTACTTGATGCTACTCCAACCCCAAGCTTCCTTCCTGAAGCCCCAAACCCCAAGATCATTGAGAAAGAATCTACATCTGAACCATCTTTGTATTTCTCATATTGCTTCACTCAATGGTCTGTATATAGTAGGTGCTCACTATTTATCAAATGAATGGATACATTTTTATAAAATGGATCAACATCAGTTACTGATATTTGTAGGAAGCTTGTACACAAAAAGTACATATATAAAACAAAACCTCTTCCTTCTTTGTCAATAATGTTTTAATAGGTAAAATGAAAAGGGAAATATTTAACTCAGTGATGGGTAGGGGTGTGTTTTGTTTCGTGGGGAGACTATGGTAGCTGAAGAACAGACTCGAATGTTGCAGCCCTCCTTGTACCTACTGCCTTACAGTGGCCTCATCATGGGCAGAGTGTGCCTCCCTGACCCTTGACTTTCTGCTTGGTCCACAGGCTTGCTGTGGCTTATAGTATGTAGGTGGAGGTGATCCTACAAGGCCTCTTATGTTTCTTCTTGCCCTTTTGCACCTCAAGCATCAGCATGACAAGAGCTTTCGCCAGGTGCTGCACCTTCAGCCTGGGCCCCGAATGAGACATAAGCAGAGCTGAGTCAGCCCAGCCTAGATTGTGTGACTCTCAGTTATTTGACTCATCCGATCCAACTGCAGATCTAGTAAAATAAAAATTTCTGTTAAAGCCACTGAGTGTTGTGGTAGAGCTAATGAATACAGCAGATGCTCCCATTATTTTCAGAGTTAAATGTCTAATTCAACAATATGCTATAATAACAGTTTACGATTTGCTCACTAGCTTCCACCCTTTAATTTTTTAAAGAGAGTCAAACCTCAGAGATGGCCTGAGGCTGAGAAGCTAGGACAGAGTCAACCAACTGAACAGCCAGAGGCATTCACCAATCTGTCAAGAAGAGGAGCCTCCCTGAGCAAACTCCTTCATGTAGAGATTAGATCTGTTTGACAAGTTAGACTAGGGTGTTCATAAGAAAATTTCTAATATTGTCTGTAATTTTCTTTAAAATGTTTTAAATGTGGTTTGTGTAATATATATATATATAATGTAATATATAATATATATTATATTATGTAATATATGTTAATATTAAATATTATGTAATATATATATATGTGTGTTGCCTTTCAATCTGTACCCTAGAGATCATCAGTGAGCATTTGAAGCCCCTAAATCAAGAGCATTCACTACTGGGCCTTGTTACTTAGGATTTCACAGTTTGTATTCAGAAATTTCAGGCTCTGCCAGTGCCCTTCAACTATCTTTATCTCTGATTAGCACCAGATGGTTTGTTAATTAGTATAATGTAAGGACTGATCTTAATTGCTGACCTGAGTGGTTTCAACATATGTGGATTGGCTAGAAATATTGTCTCTATTTCTGCCTTTGCATGAATTGGGATAAGAGGTCTAGAGAGGCCACAACCTTTACAAGTGGAGCCCCAGGTCTTTGGTTATGTCTGAATCTTGTGTGGAGCCACTTCGGAGAATTCTGAATAGTGCCATATCTGCCTTGCATAAAGATTTGAAGCAAAATGTTTACTGAAATGCCTAAAAGGACAAAGCGATGACTACTTTCTCATAAATATGGTATGACGTAGATCACCGGCAGTGAGATACTGAGAGCAGAGACCTAGAGACCTTTTCTTGTCTCTCACTGCTGGAGACTACCCAGATCTACCATGACAGCCTAATATTTGGGTATCACCAAATTGCCTTAGTTCAGTTACAACTGCTTCTTTAAACAATTCAGTTAAAAGTTCATCAGGGGTGGAATGAATAAACAGAGTGGCATGTTTCTTTACTGAAATTCTATTCAGCAACATAAAAACATTGCTATATGCAACAATAAGGGTGAATCTCAAAGACAGTATGTTGAGCTGTATATTTCACATTAGGGCATTTTGCTGTATATATATTCTACCCCAAAGAAAAAATAGCCATAAGAAAGATATCAAGATAATCAGCAGATCCATGGCAGGCCAGGAATGGTCTTCCCTAATCAGAACTGTGATCCCTGTCCAGAAATTCTCCTTCCTATCAAATTCTAGAATCCAAGCTGCCACCTTCTCATTTTTCCATTCACTTCTGAAGCTCCCAGAAACTTGATTTATTCATCTAAAAGGACAAATAATTGCACTCCAGGAACTCTTTTGTAAAAATCCAAGGGTGCTATTCCACAGACTCTGAAGTGAATTTGTGAACAGCCCTTGCTAGAATTGTACAATGACAGGTGGCAGGTCCCTATGTGACCATCGTGGAGCTGTCTTGGAGAGACTGAAGTGACTTAGCTAAAGGCATGTATACAGCTAACCACAGCACCCAACTAGAAGGTAGAACTCTTTCTACTTACAGTATATTAAAATATAAAATTTCCTTACAGTTTCACATTTTGCATCAAGGTAAAGTCATCCCTTCAGTATCTATTGTGTAAATTCGATTTTAAATGAGTAATATCTTTTTAAATGAGTAATATCTTTACTGATAGTTTTTGCAAGTAATTGGGGATTAGATGTAAAATTTTACATGTTTAGAAAGTTTACTTTTGACTTTAAATTCAACTTTACTAATTAAAAAATAAATTTTTAAAAATAATTCATAAACAACAATTTTAATTATAATTCATACTTTTAACAGTTTAGTCTGTCCAGGCTTAAATTTTATTTTTCTTATAACCTTTCCAGTGTAGTTTACATTTATGTGAACTTTAGAACTCTTGAGGCTTTTTCCTTCAACATCCCTCTCATTAGTATTTCAAGACAGGCTCACACAGCCCCAGCCTGGGTCAAAGTAAAGTGAATATTGATGCTAATATGGCATGCTTTGGCCTATGTCAATCAGGATACTGCTTCACCAAAGCTTAAGAGAGATGAGTATCTGAAGAGAATGCAGACCACAAAAACAAAGATGAATGATATATCTAAAGTGAAGAAAGTTTAAAGAAATGAAATGATTTACCCTGAAGAAGAGAGGCTGAAATCAGAATTCTCAGATTTGGCTTCATTTGAATAGAATTTTTCAAGAGATGTTTTGAAATTCTCATAGATTGTACATGTTACTTTTTCAGGTTTTTATCTGCAGTAATTTTAGGCTTACAGAGAAGTTACAAAAATAGTACAGAGAACTCTCATACACCCTTCACCCACTTTCCCCCAATGATAACATCCCACTCAACCATAACATGATTGTTAAAAGTAAGAAATTAACAAAAGACATTAAATTACATCTAAATAAGCTACATCTTGTGCATATTCACCACTCTTTCCACTAATGTCCTTTTTTCTGTTTCAGGATCTAATGTTGAATACCACACTGATTACATTTAGTTCTGTTTCCCAAGTCTCTTCCGATCTGTGATGATAGATAGTTCCTCAGTCTTTCCTTGTCTTTTATGACTTTGACACATAAAACTAACCATCACAGAGTTAAGAGTCTAACACTCATTATTTATTTTGTGACAAACTGTTCTAGATTTGGCCACTGGGAACTCTTTATTTGATTCCTCTTGTCCTTTTGCCATGCTCCCAATCTAGTTGTTTAGCACTTCCCATCCCTCTAATACCCCCAGAAGCTCTATGCTTGACTTGCATTTTCCATTCCCAGCCCTAGACCAGCCCTAGATCAGGGACCCAAGGAGCCCTCATTCCTGTTATTAAAGAATGGCATTTAGGAGTTTGGGATTAACATATATACACTACTATATATAAAATAAGTAAAAAACAAAGACCTACAGTATAGCACAGGGAACTCTATTCAATATCTTGTAATAACCTATAATAGAAAAGAATCTGAAAAGAATATATATAATATGTATCTGTAAATATTATATATATATATAACTGAATTACTTTGCTGTACACTTGAAACTAACACAACATTGTAAATCAACTATACTTCAATTAAAAAAAAAAAGAATGGCATTTAGAAGCAAAGACCTGGGAACTAGGTATGCTCATTGCTATCAAGTTGTCACTGCTTCTATGTTCTCTCAATGGATAAAGCTGGGCCATACTTGTTTGCACAGAAACCCATATATACTCACATATCTCTATTCATTTCCATCTACCTATCTATTTATCTATCTCTCTATGTATATGTGAGTTCAGAATGATACCTTTACCTCTAATTCAGTAACACATGGTTCATTCTAGCTTCATCTCCCCTCTTTTTGACTGAGAAATTGACTCTGGCTGGAACATATTTCCTTATTTGTTCAAACCTGGTATACACGTAGGGTCATTTCAGAATTGCTAACCTACATACTTAAATTTGTAAATTAGGGTACAGAGTTTGTATACCAATTTTTTTGTCTTTAGTCTTACAGTAACCAGTTAAAATAATGTTTTTTAAAGTTATGTGGTACAGCTTATTTCTTCACCATCTCATTCACTGTGGTCAGAGCACTCATTTACAATACATAGAGATTTATTTGTCATAGTCTACTCCATTTTGGTTTCCCATAATATCCTAATTATTTTTAATTTACATATGAAAATTCATCCTTTGTGGTATATAGTTACATGAGTTTGGACAAATGATTAGAGTTGTGTGTTCACAACACAAAACAGTTCCATCACCTCAAAATTTCACTTGTTATGCTCACTTGTACTCAAACCCTCTTCCCACCCCACAAAATGGGCAACTACCTGTCTTTTTTCAGTCCCCTTAGCTTTTTCTTTTCTAGCATGTCATGTAAATGGAAAAATACATTATGTAGCATTGTAGGTCCAGCTTTTTGTACTATTTTTTCTTCATTAAGGCACCTGCCCATTCTATTTCATAGAAGATACATCCTCCTGCATATATTTCAGAACAAAAAGTCAGAATCCTTATTTTTTGTTTCTTATAGAAAAACATTTTCAGAGGTACACTATTTTCCAAATTTTTCTATGCATTGTTTCCTATTCCTTAAGCTGCAGTATCTTTTGTATTGGATTCACTGTGTTGGTTTCATATTTGTTTTGTTTTGTTTAGTTTTCTTAACCTTGAATCAGTAGAGAACCATTCATTCCCTGATTTTCTCAATTGAGATGAAAAGCTTTGGCTCACTGATTTCACACTTGGGCAATTTCAGTTTCTAAGACCCAAACCTGAAGATCAGGATGATATACATGCTACCTGGGTCAATGGGGAATGTCCAGAAGTGGGATATTTAGTGAGGAAGTCAGACACTTAGTGAGAGTATGCTTCAGAGAAGCTGGATCTTCTCCTACTTTGATTTTCAAGTTCCACACATCAGCAAATGATTCAGATGCAATTTGCAATTCTTTTTTTGAAAAAAATGAAGTAGCTAAAATATTACACTCTTTATCTTATACTACTCCCAAACTTTCCCTATGTCTTTCCTTGCTTACAATGCTGCTTCTTAGGCAACCAATCATATTTATATGAAAAAGATCATTTCTAGTTACTCTACACTTTGTTCTGAATTGCATGTTAGGATGTGTAATTTCTGAATAAAGAGAGAATAGGTCCTTACAAAGTAAACTTGGGTTACTGATTTTAGGTCTTTTTTCTTTTTTAATGTAGGTGTTTGCAGCTATGAACTTCCCTCCCAGCACTGCTTTCACTCTATCCCATATGTTTTAGGATGCTGTGTTTTTATTTTTATTTATCTCAAAGTATTTCCTAGTTTTACTTGTAAGGTTTTTGATCCTTTGATTGCTTAAATGTATTGCTTAATTTCTACACATTTATGAATTTTCCAGTTTTTCTTTTGTTACTGATTGCTAGTGTCATTCCATTGTGGCCAGAGAAGACATTTTCTGTGATTTTAATTTTTAAAAATTTATTGAGACTTGTTTTATAACCTAACATATGATGTACCCTGCAGAACGTCCATGTGCACTTGAAAAGAATGTGTGTTCTGCTGCTGTAGATGGAATGTTTTGTATATGTCTGTTAGGGTGCTGGTTGTAGTAACAGCACACCCTGGGGATGGTGAGTCTAAGTCCTGACTCTAGCCTCAGGGGACATTCGTAGAACAGCAAAGGTTCCATTACAGGGTTGTTGGGACAAAGCCACAATTTAGACCCTGGGGTGGGGCAGTGTGCAGAGCAGTAGCAGAGTGGACAGTGATGGCGGGTAAAATCTTGCCTTAGCACCTAGGGGCAGGGTGCAGAACAGCAACAGTGCAGCCCCTGGGATGAGAAGTCAAAGTCGTCGCTTAGGACCCAGGGGTGTGCAGAGCAGCAGCAGCACAGACCTAGTAATGGCAGGTCAAATCTACGACTTGGGACTTGGCGGTGGTGCAGAGAGCAGTGGCAACTTTGGTCCCTTAAATGGTGAGGTGCTGCGGCATCCCAATCCCAGAGAGCAGGGGCACAGAAGTAACTGGAACCCCCCCCCCCCCCCCCCCCCCCCGCCAGGGATAGGATCACCACAGGTATCACTCCCACCCTGGGGAGGAGACGTAGAAGCCACACCCTGAGCAGCTCCATCAGCTGGAATCAGCACTGGTGAAGACTATGAGGGTGGTCCTTGGTAGCAAAGGCTGCAAATTTCCACAGTGGTGAGGCTTTCTGGGCTTCTCCTACTCTTCTTTTCCCTATAGAATGAAATCCCTCCAAAGGGATCCCTCTTGGCATTGAGCTACTTGGGACTGGGGGATGGGGTGACAGAGGCAAAATGTGTCCTATGCTTTTCTATGTGGCTATCCTTGGTTTTTAGCCCTGCAGTGTTTCTGCTGTTTCTTCATTGTAGTCCAGAGCCTTTCCCAGAGCTATTTTCGTTAGTTTGTGCTTGTTTATTCATTGTTTTTGTTGCTTTTTTGGAGGAGAAAAGTACTGGGGCCTCCATCTTGCTGACATCACCTTAACTGACCTTTTTCTATTGTACCATTTTGATTAAATTCAGAATAGGTGACAGATGAAAGAAGGAGGGAGAGGAGAGGGCTATGATTGCTTCAGGATTTAGTTTCCTTGTGGTAGAGAAAGAGGCATATTACTCTGGCCACTGCAGCGTGGAATTCTGGAATTAGGTTAATACCATCTTAGGGTTATCTCTCTTGTTCTATATTTTTTTAATGTGTTTCTCAATTCATTCCCCTTGGAGATGCAGTTAGTGAAACTGTACTTTGATTTTATTTCAATGTCTTCTCTGATCTTTGTCTTAAGTTGCTGTCATCAATTTGGGGCTCTAGATATATTTCATGGGTATTTTAATGGGCAGAGGTATTGTGCATCAATTTTCACCAGAATAAGGTTCTCAAGTTTATCTCTCCAAGCCACTTTCAGTCCTTGTATGGTTTGGGCATTTTCTTGAGGGCCGGTTGGTCTC
Organism: Phocoena sinus; assembly: GCF_008692025.1. Classification (NCBI taxonomy): domain Eukaryota; kingdom Metazoa; phylum Chordata; class Mammalia; order Artiodactyla; family Phocoenidae; genus Phocoena; species Phocoena sinus. Next base: position 31,449,329 of record NC_045784.1, on the reverse strand, counting down.
GTGTGTGGTTCATGAAGGCAGTGAGAGGTGATCCCTTAAGCAGAGGCCGGGACTGATCTCCAAAGTCAGGACAGGGACTGTATGGATATCACAGCTTAACCCTTATGGGTATATGGCCAGCCCCAGCTCTGATGAGGTCAATTCAGCCAGGGAGAACCAACAAGACCTGACCAAGGCAAGAGAGAACAACTCAGGAGCCACACTAGCTACAGCAGGTAAGCTGCAGCCAGGTGGGTAGAGGGCATTGCCCCTGGTATCAAAGGAGAGAGCAGGCATCAGCCACAAGGACCTAGATTCTCTGCTTTGCCAAAATTCAGTATTAAAGAAAAGAGTCAGGGGCAGGAGGGCAGGAGGAGCTGAAAGACCAGATTTCACCAAATGAAAGTATATAAAAGTACTTTATAAATTATTTATATCAAATAAGTTTAAACCATATTATACACACATACATGAACACACACACATATAACTGCTTCCATGTGCTTTTAGTTATATTCCCTCCTGGACTGAAATTTCACTGGAAGATTTAGCTTCTAGAAAAATCAAATGTATACAGTGGGTACTCAGTAAGTAGTTTCTGAATGATTTACTAATTAAGATTGATTCTCTATTTTCTGAAGATGAGAGAGCTGAGCTTGAATTGCAGTTTTACTGTCACATAGTCAAACAGTAGAAATACCTCTACGCTCTCCCTTTGACAAGATAAATAATGGAAGCCTCAGGAGGGAAGGGAAATCTCTACTCTTCTGCATGACTCCACTACTAAAGGAACACTGCCCCAAGGTGAAGGATATTTCCTCAGAGCACAGGAAAGATAGGAACATCTCAAAGAAGATAAATACAAAATCCTAGTAGTCAGAGAGTCTTGATTTCAGACACAGAGAGCCTCCTGGAGTCCTGAGGGTGAGCAACCATGTGGAATTCTCATCTTCAGGGAGGAAAGCGAGCAATGGCATCCAGCAGTACACCAAGCGCTCATATTGGCTGCAGGCCCATGAATGAATTAGGCTCAAGAGCTTGGCTATCTTTGCGTAAAACACCTTTCAAGGAAATACGGACAAGAAGCGTAATCACACTCACACAATGACCAGAGGGGAAATCAAGTTTTAGCAAGAACATGACAGCTGTAATGTATATTGTTTATTAAACATGTAATCAATCATCAGGAATTTTCATAGGGAGAATCCAGAAATATGACAGGAAATTCCATTAGAGATGAATCTTGATGCATCTTTCTAAGAGATGTGAAAGTAGTGATTGTCTTTTGTTATTGCAGAAAACTGTATAATTTCTATGTATGAACTTCAAGTTGGCTGAACTCTTGAAGTAGGTCTCTTGCTTATTGTAGGAAGTGAAAGATACTTTGATAGAATTTTCAAGTAGAATGGACCTTCCACCACAATTCTATACAGTAACTGATTGCTATAACTCTTAAGTGCTCAGGCATTTCACTATTAGATTCTAATTTATTGCACTATAAATCACATTGAGGTAGACATATTTAATAGGAAAAACAAATAATTCTGCCAAATATCTGTCAGTACTCTACTACCTGATACCTACAGCCTCCAGCTTCTTGAGCATCACTACATTATCAAGGACAGCATCATTAAATAAAGGGGGAGATGAGGTACCTAGGACAAAAGTGCTGATCTGATAAAAGCTCCTGAGTTTGATGCCCTTAATAGTATGCATCAAGGGAAACTTGTAAACCTAATAAATTGCACTACATTAAACAAATCAGGAGGCTTTTATCAATCTTGAAAAACAACTTTACATGATTTACCAGTAATGAAAGCAAAACTGTACCAAAAAATTGTGCTGCTGCCAAACTGTCAAAACAATAGATTTTGATCAAATTAGAAGTTTTTTTAGTCTACCTCTTTGGCGAAACTTGGTTTATTTAAGGTGAAAAAGTGCAAACCATCTTAACACTTTTGTCAAATGAGAAAAAAAATTCCTCTATTAGACAAACCTATAATTTCAGGGTGCAGATGCTTCTTTTAGAAACCTTTTCTGAAACAATATTGCAAAGCATGTCTCCTAAGAGAGTGTAAAAAATATCGTTCCATGTCTTTATAGACTTTAGGGTGTCAGAAGCCTGAAATACCATAGGGATCCATGTCATCACAACATGTTTAAGGTTAGAGAAAATCATATAAACTTTAAATTATCTGATCAATGTCATAATTAGGTGGCAAAGTCAGGACCAACAACTGAGAACAGCAAGCATTCACTGAGCATTTACTTTGTGCTGGATATGGTCCTATGTACTTTGCATAGTTAAATGACAGTAACCCTATGAGGCAGATTTCAAAGGGTATGTAACCTCTCCAAGGTCACACAAATAGTTACTGGGAAACCCAGGATGGAAACCCAGAGAGTTTGGCTCCAAACCTTTTTTACTTAAAATCTTATTTTTGGAGGGCAAGAAGATATGATTTCTTTAAATCAGCCTAATCATCACAATTTACATACAATTTCACCAAATTTAAATGCACAAATAAGCGTGTTTTGACAAATGTAATACAGTTATGTAACCACCAGCACAATGAAGATATAGAACATTTCCATCATCCTAAAAAGGTCCTTTGTACTCCTTTATAGTCAGTCTCCTTACCTGACATTTTGGTCCTTGGCAACTGCTTATTTGATTTCTTTCACTATAATGACACTTGAATTGTTACAAGGTTTTGGCTACTGTGAATAAAAGTACTATGAATATTCACGTATAAGTTTTTTTTGTTTTTAAATAGATGTGGCTTTTCATTTCTCTTGGGTAAATACCTAGAAGTGATTGATAAATAATGGGTGATAGTGACCTCTCATTATGGTTTTGTGCTTTCAGAATGCCTAATGAATTTGAGTATATTTTCATGGGCTTATTTGAATTTCACATAGCTTCTTTGTTGCAATGTTTGTTCAAATCTTTTGTCCATTTTAATTGGTTTAACTGTCTCCTTATTAATGAGCTATAAAGGTTCTTCTACACATTCTAGATACACAAATCCTTTATGACATATATCTTTTCAGATATTTTCTCACAGGCTATGGAAAAAATAGACTTTTTCTTTTCTTTCCTTTTTCTTTTCTTACCAATGCTAACGATATTTTTTTGAAAAGCAAAACTTTTAGTTTTTTTCTCTTATGTTTTTTTTGTTTGTCTTCTTAAGAAATTGCTGCCTGACCCAGGTCACAAATGGTTCCTCCTAGGAGTTTCATAGTTTTCACTTTTACACGTAGATGTATGATCCATTTCAAGTTTGTTTGTGTATGGGGAGAGGTAAGAGTGGCAGTGTATATTTTTTCCATGCAATATCTAATAATTACAGGACAATTTGTTCAAGAGACTATACTTTTTCCACTGAATTAATGGGCATCTTTGTCAAAAATAAATTCATCATATAAATGAGGTCACTTTCTGGGTCTTGTATCCTGTCCAATTCTTCTAACTGCCAATAACACAGTCTTGATTATTATAGCTTTATAATAAATCTTGAAAGCAGACAGTTCACCAACTTTGTTCTTCTTTTAGAAAGAATTTGAATTGTTCAGTCAGGTCCATTGTATTTCCATATAAATTTTATAGTTTGCCTGTCAATGTCTACTGAAAGAAATTCTGGTATAATTTTCACTGGGATCACACTGAATATGTGTATTGACATGTGGAGAATTGACATCATAACAATATTAAATATTCTAATACATTAACATGGTATATATCTATTTTTAAGTCTTTTTAAATTTCCTTTTGCCATGTTTTGTAGCTTTCAGTGTGCAGTTCTTGCATATGTTTTCTTAAATTTATACATAAACATATCATATTTTGGATGCAGGTATAAATGGCATTTTAAAAAATCTTGCTTCGAGTGGTTGTATTCTAGTACATAGAAATGTTACTTTTTATTGTATATTGACCTTGACCAGTGATGTTGAAAAAATCATTATTAATTCTAGCAGTATTTTCTAGATTCTTTAGAAATGCCTGCGTAGGCCATCATGTTGACTATGATTAAACACAGTTTTACTCCTTCCCTTTCAATCAGTATGCCTTTAATATTTTTCTTCTTGCCTTATTGCATCACTTAAAACTTCCAGAACAATGTTGAACAGAAGTGGTGAGAATGGACATTCTTGCCTTGATCATGATCTTAGGAAGAAAGCACTCAAGTTATTTATCATTAAGTATAATGAGCTAAAGCTTTTATGCAGATTTTCTTTATCAGTTTGAGAAAATGTCTCTTAGTTTTAGGAGAATTTTTATGATGAATGAGTATTTAATTTTGGCAAACACTTTTTCTGCATCAACTGCTAATGTTTCTTTTAATAATATTAATTATTTTAATTCTGAGTGTCAAACCAACCTTTCATTCTTATTACAAACCTCATTTAGTCATAAAATATTATCACGTGTATATCTTGCTATATTCTCTTTCTAATACTTGGTTTAGTACTTCTCCATTTATATTCTTGAGGAAAATCTGTTTACATTTTTTTTCTTTTACTGTTTTTGTCCGGTTTTGATATCAGGGTAATGACATCTTCATATGTTGAGTTGAAAGTATTTGATCCACCTCTATTTTCTGAAAGAATATGTGCAGAATAAATATTAATTTTTATTAAATATCTGGTAGCATTCACCAGTGAAGCCATTTGGGTCCTGTGGTAGCTAGTGACCCCCAAAGATATCCAGATTCAAATCTCAGGAACCTGTGAATGTTATCTTATATGATAAAAGGTACTTAGCAGAAGTGAGTAAGGATCTTGAGATGCAGAAGTCATTCAGAATTACACAAGTGTCCTTATAAGAGGGAGGCAGAAGTTAGATTAGAATACACACACGATGGCAGAGCAGAGGGAAGGAGGGAGAGAGAGATTTAAAGATGTTACCCTGATAGCTTTGAAGATGGAGGAAGGGGCCATGAACAAAGGAATGCAGCTCTAAAAGCTGAAAAAGACAAGGGAACAGATTCTCCCCTAGAACCTCTGAAGGGAACACAGCCCTGCCAACACCTTGGTTTCAGACCAATGAAACCCATTCCAGATTTCTCACCTCCAGAACTATAAGATAATAAATGTGTGTTGTTTTGGGCACATATCCAGACAAAACTATAATTCAAAAAGATACATGCACTCCTATATTCACAGCAGCACAATTCACAATAGCCAAAACATGGAAACAACCTAAATGTCCATCAACAGATGAATGGATAAAGATGTGGTACCTATATACAATGGAATAGTACTCAGCCATAAAAAGGAACAAAATAATGCCATTTGCAGCAACATGGATGGAACCAGAGATTATCATACTTAGTGAAGTATATCAGAAAGAGAAAGACAAATACCGTATGATATCACTTATATATGGAATCTAAAATATGATGCAAATGAACTCATGGACAAAACAGAAACAGACTCACAGACATAGAGAACAGACTTGTGGTTGACAAAGGGGAGGGGGCATGGGGGAGGGATGGAGTGGGAGTTTGGGGTTAGCAGATGCAAACTATTATATACAGAATGGATAAACAGCAAGGTCCTACTGTATAGCACAGAGAACTATACTCAATATCCTGTGATAAACCATAATGGAAAAGAATATATATAAAAAGAATGTTTCTATGTGTATAACGGAATCACTTTGCTGTATGGCAGAAATTAATACAATATTGTAAATCAACTATACTTCAATAAAAAATAAATGAATAAATGTGTGTTGTAGTAATCTTTTTCAGCAGTAATAGGGAACTAATGTAGGCCTGTAGTTTTCTTTGTCTGAAAAGATTTTAGTATCAATACTGTCCTTTAATAGATATAGTGCTATAATGGTTATTTTTTTTCTTGAGAGATGTGGTAAATTGCATCATTTACTATCATCCATTTTATACATTTTTCCATTTAAGTTGTCAAATTTATTGGACTAAGTTGTTTATAATATTTATTTATAATCTTTTCTAATATCTGTAGGATCTTTAGTGATATAAGCTCTTTCATTCTTGATATTGGTAATTTTCACTTTCCAGCATTTTCTTACTCGACTTACGGTATGTCAATTTTATTAATCTTTTCAGTGAACCAACTATTGGTCTCACTAATTTTCCTCTATTTCTGTCAATTTTCTATTTTATTGATTTTTTTTCTTAACTTTACTATTTCCTTCATTCTGCTTCCTTTGAGATTAAATTGTTCTTCTTTTCCTGAGTTCCTAAGGTGGAAACTTAGATCATTAGTATTAGATTTTTCTTCTTTTATAACAATCATTTATAGCTATACATTTCTCTCTAGGACTACTTTAGCTGAATCTTACAAATTTTGACATATTATGCTTTCATTTTCATTTACAAAATATTTTCTCATTGAACTTTACTTTATTTGTCATCCATGTACAACTTAAAGTTTGTTATTTAATTTCTAAATAGTTGGAGATCATCCAGATATCTTTCCGTCAATGATTTCTAATTTAATTTCATTGTGGTTAGAATACTGTTGGGCCGCACCCCACAGGCCTACAAGCCCTGTACTCTCCCAGCCTCTAGACAGAAGAAAGAGCCTGGAGTCATCAACAAAGACAGATGGTTTAACGGATAGGGGGCTCTTAAATGTCTGGAGCAAGGTCCTGGAGTGACACAGCGACACCCCACTGTGTGCGGCAGGCAGGCATGACATGGTGGAGGGTGGGAGGTTACCAGTTATGGGGGAATTGACACTGACGTCAGGTTGGCTCATTGGTTACCAGGGACAGGGAAACGAGTAGAGGAGCAGTGCCCTCCCTGCCCCTTTGATAAACTATCATGGTGGAGATGTTCTAAGCTAGAGATTAGAACAAACACTAGCTGGGGCTGGGGCCAGTATGTCTCTGTGATTAAGAAGGAAGGTCAGTCATGTGAGTAGGTTGTAGGTGAAGCAGGCACTGGTCGGGCAGGGCATGTTACATACTTTGTATGATCTTTTAAAGTCTGTTGAGAGTTATTTCATAGCCCAGCATATGTTCTATTTTGGTAAATGTTCCAAGTGCACTTGAAAATAATGTGTATTCTGCTGTATTTGAGTGGACTGCTCTATAAATTTCAGTTAGAGCAAAACTGGTATATAGTATTGTTCAAATCTTACTGATTTTCTGTCCATATGTTCTATCAATTATTCATCTCAAGATGAATATTGATGTCTCCAATTGTAACTGTAGAATTACCTATTTCTTTTTTAAATTTGTTTTTACATCTTTATTGGAGCATAATTGCTTTACAATGTTGTGTTAGTTTCTGCTGTACAACAAAGTGAATCAGCTATATGTGTACATATATCCCCCATCCCCTTCTTTTTTAATTTTAATCTTATTTTGCTTCATATTTTTTAAACTCTAGTTGTGTGCAACCACATTTAAAATTATATCTTCTTGGTAATTTGAACTTTTTTCACTATGAAATATTTCTTTTTATCTATTATAGTTTTCCTTGTTCTGAAGAATAATTTGTATAATAATAACATAGCCACTCCTCCTTTCTTTTGATTAGCATTTGTATAGTATTTCTATCCCTTATAACTTACCTGCGTCTTCATATCTAATGTTGTTTTTCATAGATAGACTAAGTAGTCTTTTTTTTAAAAGGGGATTCTATTTTATCTCTTAGATATACATCCACATATTTAGATATTATATTTTAGTCTGTATAAGTTCCATTTTTGTATTTTTTATATCATCTCACTAAAATCTGCGCTCCTCTTTTGATTCATGGGTCATATTTATTTCCTGCTTTACATGCCAGGCAACTTTTGATTGGATGCCTGGAATTGTGAATTTTATTTTGTTGTATAATAGATTCTGTTACATTTCTTTTGAGAGTATTTGACTTTCTTCTGGCATAGTGTTAAATTACTTGTAATGAGTATAATCCTTTCAGAAATTAATTTTAAACTTTGGTAAGGAAGGTCCTGAATAGTCATTACTCTGAGGTTAATTAAATCTCACTAAAATAGTGACATCCTTCTGAGGTCTCTCCCCTTTGGCTGATGAAAACACAAACTATTCTCATCCCTGTATGAGCTCTAGAACTTTTAGATAACTGTTTATGGTAGTTCTTTCCCCAGACCTTTGTAGCCCTGTCTCTATATAGTTTCCTCCTTTTCCATGTTCTGCTCTTCAAATTCTAGCTACCTCAATCTTTATGTACATTGCTATCTGTCTTATCAACTCAGCGAGATCACTGGGCTCTATTTGGTTTCACTCTCCCCACACTGTTAATTCTTTTACCATGTCTTTTTAGTTATAATATTCCACATATTATGTCAAAATCTAAGTTGACTTCTGACACTACTAGCTGAGTGATTTGAGCACATTGCTGAAGTTTATTAAAGTTTATCTGGGATATCTACGTGAATACTATGGAAGTGTGTCCTAAATCAGTTTAGAATTTTAATTAAGAAGTGGAAGTCCTGATGAGTGGCTGAGTATAAATCTTAGTTCCTCAGGAAATTAATGAATATCTCTTACCCTCAGTTCTATATTTTTTTCACTTGTTATAAAAACAGTGCCTATGTTAAAGAATTCTTGTGAACAGCAAAAGGGGTAATATAAATTGAAAACTTAGTGCAATAAATACCTGGCACATTTTTGTGCTCATTTTATGGAGGCTATTATTATTTTGAAATGAACTGCTATTAATATGTTTTATGGAAAATATGCTACAGAACGGCTTAATATGCTTTCAGATTGCTACAAGAGGAACAATAGAGATTAATGTACTGACTCACATTTTGTAGTCTAAGTTATTTCTTGTAGGATTTGAGTATAAATTATTGTAGGGCTGAGCAAGTTTACTGTTTAATTTCCATATGGATGGCATTTCAATAAAAACTTATTGAACACATTATATATGACACTGTGCTGGGCACATATGATAAGCAAATACTGATGGGTCACTGGCCAGGCCATAAAATACCTTACACTTAAAAGTCAGTTATTTGAAAGAGCTTCTCTATTCACACAAGCACACAACCATCTTAAACTATCCTGGAATAAGACCTCTAATTATTTTTTTAATATTTCAAGTTATTATGCTGTTTTGATTTTCACCTGAAGTACCCCTGCCCATCTTCTGTTATCTGTGGATTCACTTTTTTCATGACTATTGTAGCTTCCAGGAGGATCTCTCCTTCCTGCCCTATGTATCTTTGTGCTGATTCAAGCTGCTGCTGGCCTTAGAGCACTACATTTTGTCCCTCATCAGCACATAGTCAATATATTTTATTATTATTTTAAACTATTTTCGTTCTTTTCATTCTAAATCCTAACCCAAATTTATCATCAATTTTTCCTTAATTTCATTCAAGAAAGATATTTAAGGAACTCTGCAATAGTCCAAGTAACATATAGGTAGAGTGACCAAGCTTTTGTTAATAGTCCATCCTCCTATGTCGGTACCTAAAGCTCATGATGGAGGGAGAAATGCTAAACAGACATCATGTGTCTGTAGAGTGGAAGGAAGAGTCACTCAACTCAAAAATAAAACAAAAATATTTGGAAAATAAAACAAACTAATTTGGAAACAAACATGATGAGCACATTATGCTTCTAGCTAACCCAAAACCAAAACAATTCCCCAGAGGAACTTCTTACAAACGACTGAGCATACTTTTGTCTAAGTGCTGATTTCCTCTGTCGTGCTTTGAAGTCTCATCCACACCCACTCCCAATTCCCTGATCTTCAAGTTATTACAGACAATTTCCTACAGCTCTAGTGTCAAGGGAGAACTTAGCACATAACAGCATGAATGCTTTTGTATGAAATGTTCTATATGTTTCTTGTATATATGTGGAAGAATGGGTTAACCTCAACATAACACATTTTGTGAAATAATGTGGTCCTTTAAATGTTTAACTGCACTTTGCATGCAATTACACATTTGCTGCTATTGTTTTACTGAACTTGGTCTCATCTTTTATTTGTCATGCTCTCTTGTACACGGAGTTTGCTCACGAGTCATGCTTTGCTTCTTTCCCTCCTTATGACATAATATTATTCACATGATACCGGAAACTCCACCCCCTGAAATTCCTCACACCATACTCTGCCTTCTACACAGGCTCCTAGGATTCTGATGCTGCCTTGCATTTATCTATGCCTTTTGCTTTCATGAGTTTGAAACTGCACTGATGCTGTCCTGATAGGGGTATCTCTCAATATCCATACACATACAGAATGATTTCTTTCTAGCATTAGGTTCTTGTCTCCAACTATCACTATAGTGATATCATTATACCACTTACACCACCATGTGCTTCAAACCGGATGATTATATCAACATCAACTTCATTTAGTTTCTGCAGTCTCCATATTCTGATCCAGAGCACACTATGATTTTTAAAATCATAAAGATATATATTCTTCAGGAAAATAAGGGACAAAGACTGAAAAAAAGGATTTATCAGTGTCCTTTACTCCCTTCTTAGTTTCAATGCCTAAAAACACCTAGGTATTTCCCACAGAGGTGCTAACTTTTATCTCCAGGAGGAGATATTTTGTTATTCAGATCATTTCTGGGTCCTTGACCTGTCATGGTACAGTCAGATATCAATGACAAGGCATAGGCATACCCTTTCTTACAGCAGGTACTGTTTCTACAAAGACATGGTGGGAGAGAGGGGTACTCACTTTATTACTTTGTGTGGGGCAGAAATGATGGACTAATGGTGACTTCAAGTTGTCTTACATGTGAAACAACAGGACAGGAAAGTGCTCTATGATTTTTCTACCTTTCTAAGGATAAAGAACATGTTCCCACGAGAAAAGGGGCATTGGTTAGTCCAACCATGCCAACAGGACTCTGAGCCACAATCTTTGCAGCAACCTGAGTGGGAAGCCAAACCTTAACATCTATGACAATTAGTCCAGACTGGTCATAACTTGGTCAATCACTGGAAGCTTCCCTATATTTTTCATCTGCTTCCAACTCAGGAACAACCAGAGAAAGCTAAACACATTCCCCAAAACACACAAGATACCGTGCTTTTAGTTAGCCTGCCTTTGGTTTCTCCATGCCAACAACTTCAGATCAGAACATACTTGAAGCCTTTCTTTTTGTAAACCACAAAGCTTTTCAACTCCCCCCCTTGCCTTTGAGGCTCTGCCAAATCCAAGTGATGCTGGCTGACTCCCTAGCTATAGCAAGCTCTGAATAAATAGCCTCTGCTCATTCTCATTGGGGTTGTCTTCACTTATTTCCACACACAGTATTGCCGACAGGTTTTAGGATTTATTTGAAATTTGGGGAAGGATTCCTTATTACACCATTCATTCAGATCAGGTCTAAATACCATGTCCTTTCTGAAGTAGTTCCTGTTATTTTACAGGGAAGTGACTACATTCTTATTTCAACTTGTATCAAGTGGGATCTTGTAGCACTTGCCATTTCATAATGTAAGCTCCTTGATAGCAGGACGTGTTACTTATGTCTTTGTAGCTCCAATGTCATTACCAACAACGCTTTTAACATATTAAGTGCTCAAATTTAGGACTGGACCTGGGGAGCCTAAGATTCAGATTATGAAGCTGGACTGTATCACTAGGCTACCTAATGATCCTAAACCCCGCAAATTTGGTGCTGATGCATAGTGCAATGCCACAGGGGAGTAAGGTAACCAACTGTCTCGGTTTGTCTAGGACTTTCCTGCCTTTAGCACTGAGAGCCTCATTTCCTGGGAAAGCCTCAGTCCTGAGCAAATGGGGGCAGTCAGTCACCCCCATTTGTAGGAGTTAACAAAATAATGTGAGTAGCACACTGTCTGACATATTATACGTGTCAAAGAAAGGTAATTTCCTTCTGCTTCTCTTCAGTAAATACTTAGCTGACAATTTTAGAATTAAGCTAGCATCACCATTTTTACGTCACATTGAAGCCAAAATTGCACCAAAGTTCAACAGGCAAGGAAGACTTTACACCAGCTATTGCAGTAAGAGAGAGCGACTGAACTCGAACCTGCTGAAACAAAAGGTGGGAGAGTATTTAAGCACTGGAGTGAGCTAATAGAAAAGTATTGGAGGATGTTAGGGAGGAAGTAAGTCAATGGGATGTGTGGAACACACTGAGTTATTCCTGACCTTGCAAACAATCTTCACTGTGTTTAGGGCATTTGTGTTTGCTAACTGACACCCATCAAAGTTAGGCTCCTACCTTCCCACAGAGACTGGGAGATAGGGGTGCAATCATCGTATCATCTTTGATGCTTACATTTTAAAGAGATGCTTCCCAGGTCCTGTGAGCAACATATTTCCTGGGTTGTAAAACTGGGCATGAGGCTGGGAGAAGATTTACATGCAGTTCAAAGGAGTAGAAAAGGAATTTATAATTGCTAGTTCTCTAAAGTAAATACTCTAAGAAAGGGAGGTCAGAGTCCCAACGTTAACAAGAAAAATATCTAAAGCTTAGTTAAGCTGAAGGCAATGATAAGACAGTCTTGGTCAGTAGACAGTATCACTTCTTTCCTTCAGAATCACTGGTGCTATTTTTTTCTTGAAAAGAGCCTAAATACCATTCCCTTCTCTTTTGTCCTGCTAAAAGTAGAACATGCTTTTAAGCTGCAGTCAACATTTACGTAAGGGCACTGTGATATTTTATACTTAAAAAAAGAGTCTCCCAAGAGTTTCGTAAATACCACATAATGAAGACAGAATATTTAAGAACTTTTATTCATGTACATTACGCACTTAAGATTTAACAGCATTTGTAACGGTTGACAGGCTTAGGAAACACTCCAAAATTTCTAGCTTAAATCTCAGTCTTCTCGGCTTTATCCTTAGAGGAACTGTTAAAGCACTCCGATAAAAACACTGAGCACTTGGGCCTTCCATCAGTCGCACGGTAATGGATGTTTAGACAGTGCAGGTGCCCATGTCACAAAGGGAAGACAGATCACAAAGAAGGTGGCAAAAATAAGGCTGAATTCCAATGTGACCAACCAGATGTTCAGCATCTTGAAACAGGGTTATTGGACTTCATCCAGAAGGGCTCTTCTTTGCCCTGGTGTCAAGTAAGTTCATGTTTTGGATTATTAACAGTGGCTAAATGTTACATTTCTGAAACTGCTTATATTTAACAAGTCTATTCACAGATTTTAGAGCTTGATTGCTTTGGCTCCATTTAGATCTTGTCCTTTGCAGGATTATCTTCTTGGTCAAGAACAGACTGACAGGCTCATGGAAGAATGGATGAAATGTTAGTCTAAAAAAAGAACAGATTTGCTTAACTGGAGTCAACCAAACAGAAGCTGATACGCAAGAAGAATTTCCACACCACAAGCCTGTGTCCTGAAAGCAACTGGTAGAGGCTGAAGATGGCACTGGAGGCACAAAAGCCCATATGCAAACCTGCCCTTTGGCAGATGCATATGCTTGGGCTGCCTTTGAATAGCCAGATGGGTCCAGTCTGACTTCAGAGCATTGAGATTGGCTCAAATTACAGATAATGATATTTGCATTTAAATAGACCCAAGGAGGAAAAATTCAAAGTAATGTACCTAGTAGAACCTGACTATGAGTGTGCATATTTGAGAAGTTTGACAAGAAAACTCGGAGCAGCACAGAAATTAGTAATTCTAGTTCTGTGATGGGTTATTTGTTAATTTTCTATTTATAATAAGGCATAGTGCCTTGATATTTGCAATACAATGAGATCTCTTTCAAAATGTGCCTTTAAAATGCTTCTGATGGTAATGATAATAAATGTTTTAGAGCTATAAATACATGATAAGCACCTTAGTAGATATTAATATGCATTATCTTCTTTAATTCTATAAACAACAATATAATGACTAAAATTTGAAAAGAAAGAATACCAAGCATTGGTAAGGATACAGAACAGCCAGGATTTGATTTGACTGCATATGAGTGCAAATTTGTACAACCTCTTGGGACAATTTCTTGGCAGTATCTACTAAAATGGCACATAAGCATATCTATGACCCAGCTGTTCCACTTCTAGGTATATACTCAGCAGAAATATATACATGTGTTTACCAAAAGACACGTACAAGAATATTCACAACAGTTTTATTGTTAAAAGTACAACACTAGAAGCAACTCAAATGCTCACCAGTAGATAGAAGCATGTCACAGGGAGTCTGACATAATTTTTTGGTGTTTGACTACCAACAGCTTTTATGACTCACCTCTCCTTCTTCCCCCAGGGCCCCACATCTGGGAAAGTTAATAAAACCTGGATGCTCCCTCCTTTGGAACAGGCAGGAGATCCAAACCATGCAAACCCCTCCTCCATTGAAATTCTCATTCATATATTGGATGTTATAAAAACCAAAGTTTTAAGGTTTAAGAAATAGTCTTTACAAAGTGAGAGAGTGGCATGAACATATATACACTACCAAATGTAAAATAGATAGCTAGTGGGAAGCAGCCGCATAGCACAGGGAGATCAGCTCGGTGGTTTGTAACCACCTAGAGGGGTGGGATAGGGAGGGTGGGAGGGAGGGCGACACAAGAGGGAAGAGATATGGGAACATATGTATATGTATAACTGATTCACTTTGTTATAAAGCAGAAACTAACACACCATTGTAAAGCAATTATACTCCAATAAAGATATAAAAAAAACATAAGGAAAAATCTTTATTGCATTGGATTTAGTAATAATTTCTTGGATGTGATGCTAAAAGCAGAGACAAAAAAAGAAAAAAATTGATAACTTGAACTTCATCAAAATTAAAACCTTTTCTATGTCAAAGGGAACTATGAACAGAGTGAAAAGGTAACCCATGGAGTGGGAGACAATATTTGCAAATCATACATCTGGTAAGGGATTAATATCCAGTATAAAGAATTTCTAAAACTCACGAATAAAAAGAACAAACAACCTAATACAAAAATGAATAAACATTTCTCAAAAGAAAATATACAAATGACCAGAGGGCAGACAGCAGAAGCAAGAAGAACTACAATCCTGCAGCCTGTGGAACAAAAACCACATTCACAGAAAGACGGACAAGATGAAAAGGCAGAGGACTATGTACCAGATGAAGGAACAAGAGAAAACCCCAGAAAAACAACTGAATGAAGTGGAGATAGGCAACCTTCCAGAAAAAGAATTCAGAATAATGATAGTGAAGATGATCCAGGACCTCAGAAAAAGAATGGAGGCAAAGATCGAGAGGATGCAAGAAATGTTTAACAAAGATCTAAAAGAATTAAAGAACAAACTAACAATACAATAACTGAAATGAAAACTACATGAGAAGGAATCAACAGCAGAATAACTGAGGCAGAAGAAGAGATAAGTGACCTGGAAGACAGAATGGTGGAATTCACTGCTGTGGAACAGACTAAAGAAAAAAGAATGAAAAGAAATGAAGACAGCCTAAGAGACCTCTGGGACAACATTAAAGGCAACAACATTCACATTATAGGGGTCCCAGAAGGAGGAGAGAGAGAGAAAGGACAGAGAAAATATTTGAAGAGATTATAGTCGAAAACTTCCCTAATAGAGGAAAGGAAATAGCCACCCAAGTCCACAAAGTGCAGTGAGTCCCATACAGGATAAACACAAGGAGAAACACGCCGAGACGCATAGTAATCAAATTGGGAAAAATTAAAGACAAAGAAATATTATTGAAAGCAGCAAGGGAAAAACAACAAATAACATACAAGGGAACTCCCATAAGGTTAACAGCTGATTTCTCAGCAGAAATTCTACAAGTCAGAAGAGAGTGGCATGATATACTTAATGTGATGAAAGGGAAGAATCTACAACCAAGATTACTCTACTCAGCAAGGATCTCATTCAGATTCGATGGAGAAATCAAAAGCTTTACAGACAAGCAAAAGCTAAGAGAATTCAGCACCACCAAACCAGCTCTACAACAAATGCTAAAGGAACTTCTCTAAGTGGGAAACACAAGAGAAGAAAAGGACCTACAAAAACAAACCCAAAACAATTAAGAAGATGGTCACAGGAACATACATACTGATAATTACCTTAAACGTGAATGCATTAAATGCTCCAACCAAAAGACACAGGCTTGCTGAATGGATACAAAAACAAGACCCATATATACACTGTCTACAAGAGACCCACTTCAGACCTAGGGACACATGCAGACTGAAAGTGAGGGGATGGAGAAAGATATTCCATGCAAACGGAAATCAAAAGAAAGCTGGAGGAGCAATACTCATATCAGATAAAATAGACTTTAAAATAAAGAATATTACAAGAGACAAAGAAGGACACTACATAATGATCAAGGGATCAATCCAAGAAGAAGATATAACAATTATAAATATATACGCACCCAACATAGGAGCACCTCAAAACATAGGCAACTGCTAACAGCTATAAAAGAGGAAATCGACAGTAACACAATAATAGTGGGGGACTTTAACACCTCACTTACACTGATGGACAGATAATCCAAAATGAAAATAAATAAGGAAACAGAAGCTTTAAATGACACAACAGACCAGATAGTTTTTAATTGTTATTTATAGGACATTCCATCCAAAAACAGCAGATTACACTTTCTTCTCCAGTGCACACAGAACATTCTCCAGGACAGATCACATCTTGGGTCACAAATCAAGCCTCAGTAAAGTTAAGAAAATTGAAATCATATCAAGCATATTTTCTGACCACAACGCTATGAGATTAGAAATGAATTACAGGGGAAAAAATATAAAAAACACAAACACATGGAGGCTAAACAATACGTTACTAAATAACCAAGAGATCACTGAAGAAATCAAAGAGGAAATCAAAAAATACCTAGAGACAAATGTAAATGAAAACACAATGATCCAAAATCTATGGGATGCAGCAAAAGCAGTTCTAAGAGGGAAGTTTACAGCTATAGAAGCCTACCTCAAGAAACAAGAAAAATCTCAAGTAAACAATCTAACCTTACACCTAAAGGAACTAGAGAAAGAAGAACAAACAAATCCCAAAGTTAGCAGAAGGAAAGAAATCATAAAGATCAGAGCAGAAATAGATGAAATAGAAACAAAGAAAACAATAGCGAAGATCAATGAAACTAAAAGCTGCTTTTTTGAGAAGATAAACAAAATTGATAGACCGTTAGCCAGACTCATCAAGAGGGAGAGGACTCAAATCAATAAAATTAGAAATGAAAAAGGAGAAGTTACAACAGACACCACAGAAATACAAAGCATCCTAAGAGACTACTACAAGCAACTCTATGCCAATAAAATGGACAGCCTGGAAGAAATGGACAAATTCTTAGAAAGGTATAACCTTCCAAGACTGAACCAGGAAGAAACAGAAAATATGAACAGACCAATCACAAGTAATGAAATTGAAACTGTGATTAAAAATCTTCCAACGAACAAAAGTCCAGGGCCAGATGGCTTCACAGGTGAATTCTATCAAATATTTAGAGAAGAGCTAATACCCATCCTTCTCAAACTCTTCCAAAAAATTGCAGAGGAAGGAACACTCCCAAACTCATTCTATGAGGCCACCATCACCCTGATACCAAAACCAGACAAAGATACTACAAAAAGAGAAAATTACAGACCAATATCACTGACGAATATAGATGCAAAAATCCTCAACAAAATACTAGCAAACAGAATCCAACAACACATTAAAAGGATCATACACCATGACCAAGTGGGATTTATCCCAGGGATGCAAGGATTCTTCAACATATGCAAATCAATCAATGTGATACACCATATTTACAAATTGAAGAATAAAAACCATATGATCATCTCAATAGATGCAGAAAAAGCTTTTGACAAAATTCAACACCCATTTATGATAAAAACTCTCCAGAAAGTGAGCACAGAGGGAAACTACCTCAACATAATAAAGGCCGTATATGACAAACCCACAGCAAACATTCTCAACGGTGAAAAACTGAAAGCCTTTACTCTAAGATCAGGAATGAGACAAGGATGTCCACTCTCAACACTATTATTCAACATAGTTTTGGAAGTCCTAGCCACGCCAAGCAGAGAAGAAAAAGAAATAAAAGGAATACAAATTGGAAAAGAAAAAGTAAAACTGTCACTGTTTGCAGATGACATGATATTATACATAAAGAATCCTAAAAATGCCACCAGAAAACTACTAGAGCTAATCAATGAATTCGGTAAAGTTGCAGGATACAAAATTAATGCACAGAAATCTTGCATTCCTATATACTAATGATGAAAAATCTGAAAGAGAAATTAAGGAAACACTCCCATTTACCACTGCAACAAAAAGAATAAAATACCTAGGAATAAACTTATCTAGGGAGACAAAAGACCTGTATGCAGAAAACTGTAAGACACTGATGAAAGAAATTAAAGATGATACCAACAGATGGAGAGATATACCATGTTCTGTGATTGGAAGAATCAATATTGTAAAAATGACTATAATACCAAAAGCAATCTACAGATTCAATGCAATCCCTATCAAATTACCAATGGCATTTTTATGGAACTAGAACAAATCATCTTAAAATTTGTATGGAGATACAAAAGACCCCAAATAGCCAAAGCAGTCTTGAGGGAAAAAAACGGAGCTGGAGGAATCAGACTCCCTGACTTCAGATTATACTACAAAGCTACAGTAATCAAGACAATATGGTACTGGTACAAAAACAGAAACATAGATCAATGGAACAAGATAGAAAGCCCAGAGATAAACCCACGCACCTACGG
This sequence comes from Phocoena sinus, assembly GCF_008692025.1. Lineage (NCBI taxonomy): Eukaryota > Metazoa > Chordata > Mammalia > Artiodactyla > Phocoenidae > Phocoena > Phocoena sinus. Next base: position 31,430,658 of record NC_045784.1, on the reverse strand, counting down.
TCAACTAATCTATGACAAAGGAGGCAAAGATATACAATGGAGAAAAGACAGTCTCTTCAATAAGTGGTGCTGGCAAAACTGGACAACTACATATAAAAGAATGAAATTAGAACACTCCCTAACACCATACACAAAAGTAAACTCAAAATGGATTCGAGACCTAAATGTAAGACCGGACACTATAAAACTCTTAGAGGAAAACATAGGAAGAACACTCTTTGACATAATCACTGCAAGATCTTTTTTGATCCACCTCCTAGAGTAATGGAAATAAAAGCAAACAAATGGGACCTAATGAAACTTCAAACTTTTGCACTGCAAAGGAAACCATAAACAACACGAAAAGACAACCCTCAGAATGGGAGAAAATATTTGCAAACAAATCAATGGATAAAGGATTAATCTCCAAAATATATAAACAGCTCAGGATGCTCAATATTAAGGAAACAAATCAATCCAAAAATGGGCAGAAGGCTTAAATAGACATTTCTCCAAAGAAGACACAGCCAAGAAGCCCATGAAAACCTGCTCAACATCACTAATTATTAGAGAAATGCAAATCAAGACTACAATGAGGTATCACCTCACACCAGTTAGAATGGGCATCATCAGAAAATCTACAAACAGCAATTGCTGGAGAGGGTGTGGAGAAAAGCACTGTTGGTGGGAATGTAAATTGATACAGCCACTATGGAGAACGGTATGGAGGTTCATTAAAAAACTAAAAATAGAATTACCATATGATCCAGCAATCCCACTACTGGGCATATACCCAGAGAAAACCATAATTCAAAAAGACACATGAACCCCAATATTCATTGCAGCAGTATTTACAATGGCCAGGTCATGGAAGCAACCTAAATGCCCACTGACAGACAAATGGATAAAGAAGATGTGGTACATATATACAATGGAATATTACTCAGCCATAAAAAGGAACGAATTTGAGTCATTTGTTGAGATGTGGATGGATCTAGAGACTGTCATACAGAGTGAAGTAAGTCAGAAAGAGAAAAACAAATATCGTTTATTAACGCATGTATGTGGAACCTAGAAAAATGGTACAGATGGACCCGTTTGCAGAGCAGAAGTTGAGACACAGATGTAGAGAACAAACGTATGGACAGCAAGGGGGGAAAACCGCGGTGGGGTGGGTATGGTGGTGTGCTGAATTGGACGATTGGGATTGACATGTATACACTGATGTGTATAAAATTGATGACTAATAAGAACCTGCAGTATAAAAAAACAAACAAACAAAAAAAACAACTAATACTAAACTTTCTTTGGGTTATTTGTATGGAAATGTGTTAATATAAATGTTTCAGACATGACATGAAATTTCTAAAAATCTTATATGTTCTGGTATAATGTTATAAGTCATAATTCTAGTTATTACTTTAAAATGTATATCTCAGAAATAACTAAATTTCCTTGTCTATTGTAAAAAAAAAAAAAAAGAAAATATACAAATGGTCAATAAGTACCTGAAAAGATGTTCAATATCAGTAACCATTAGGGAAATGCAAATCAATACCACAATGAGATATGACCTCATACCCATTAAGAGAGTTATTGTAAAAATTAAAAAAATAGGAAGCATTGGCACAGACATGAAGAAATTAGAACTCTTGTACATTGCTGGTGGGAATGTAATAATGGTGCAGCCACTGTGGAAAACAGTATGACATTCCTTATTAAACAAAGAATCACCATATGATCCAGCAATTCCAATTCTGGATATATACCCAAAAGAATTTAAAACAGAGACTCAAACAGATATTTGCACACCTATGTTCATAGCAGCATTATTCCTTGGTCCTACCCCAAAACATCCATAAGACATTTGGTCCACTCCAACAGGTCCTTTTTATTTGGTCCTGGCCAAAACGTAAGACATTTGGTCCATACCAAAAGGTCTCAGATATTTGGTCCTGTCTGAAACCATTTGGCATGGACCAAATATGTTCATGGATGTTTTGGATAGGACCAAATTTCAAGGACCTGTTGGCATGGACCACATGTCTCACAGACATTTTGGACAGGACCAAATGTCGCTAACTGCATTATTCACAAGAGCCAAAAGGTGGAAGCAACCCAAGTGTCTAATAATGGATAAATGAATAAATGGATAAAAGTATCTACTGTATACTTATACAGTAGATTATTATTCAGTCTTAAAAAAGAAAGAAATTCTGGCCCATCCTACAACATGGATAAACGTTGAAGACATTATGCTAAGTTAAATAAGCCAGTCAAAAAAGGGACAAATACTCTATGATTCAACCTATATGAAGTATCTACAGTAGTTAAATTCACAGAGACAGGAAGTAGAATGGTGGTTGCCAGGGTCTGGGGGAAACGGATAACTGGGAGTTATTACTTAATGGGTTCAGAGTTTCAGTTCGAGAAGATGATGAAATTCTGGAGATGGATGGTGGGGAAGATTGTACAACAACATGAATGTACTTAGTGCTACTGATCTGTATACTTAAGATGATTAAACTGGTAAATTTTATGTTATGTGTGTTTTATCACAATAATAAAAAAGTAAATGTAATCTTCTTATTTGGAAGATAAAAGAACCAGAACCACAGTGAATTGGTCTCATTATTTATACAGTGGACTGCAACCACTCATTTGGCACTATGTCAATTCCACTAATAAATGTGTACTAATAGGCTAAAACATCTGAAATAAAATTAACACAAAGGAATGTACTTCTGCTTTGCTATATTTATGTTGGTGTTTTTAGATTTATTTTCTGAAAGAATATCATTGGTCATCCAAAGCAAAAGAAAATGCAGAAGGACATCAATTATTAAAATCTATTTTAAGCCTTGAATTATCTACTCTGTTCCCCTTCCATCAACAAAGTGATGTGACAATTGCCAGATATAAGTTTCCTCTGGTGCTCAATAAACCAAGAACAATCCTGATAATATGATTGATTAATGAAGGACTGCTTTGTTTTTGCATATACTTCAAGGGATTTTTCTTTTTATGTGGTTGATTATTACATTACTGAGGAAAAACTAGGGTTTGTACAACCATGGCTTAATATTTTACAGTTGGTACCTTGAAGCACAGATATGTTATTTCACAAAATTTCCTTTGGAACTGCTGTTAGAATTCTTTGTTGGGTGGATTTTGGTCCAAGTAAGTCTATATTTGTATGTTTATATTCATGAGCTCAAATAGTAGGCAAAGAGTTTCTAGAGATCTGAAGCAAACCCATGCAGGACAAGCCATGAAGAGTTGCATGAATGCTGTATACTTGAGCCAGTGATGTAACTCTAGAGTTACTTATTCACTGCCTATTTTATATGTTTAAAAATAGAAAATATATGAATGGTTAAATAAACTGTGGTGCATCCGAACAATGGAATATTATTCAGTTCTGAAAAGAAATAAGCTATGAGGCCATGAAACGACATGGAAGAACCTTAAATACATGTTACTAAATGAAAGCAGCCAATACAAAAAGGCTATATAGTGTATGATTCCAATTATATAATGTTCTGGAAAAGGCAAAACTATGGAGACAACAAAAAGATCAGTGGTTAAGAGGGGTTAGGGAGGAGGGATAAATGGAGCACAGGGGATTTTTAGGACAGTAAAATTATTCTGTATGATACTACAATGGTGTATAACCTGTCATTATACATTTATCCAAACCCATGGGATGTATAAAGCCAAGAGTGAACCCTAATGTATAGTATAGACTTTGGATAATAATAATGCACCAATGCAAATTCAGGGACTGTAATAAATGTACCACTGTGGTGCAGGTATTGATAGCCGGGAAGGTTGTGCAAGTGTGGAGACAGGAGATATATGGGAACTCTCTCTACTTTCCTCACAATTTTGCTTTGAACTAAAAACTATTCTAAAAATAAAGTATTTTATTTATTTCTAAAACAATTTTTATTGAAGTATAGTTGATTTACAATGCTGTGTTAATTTCTGCCGTACAGCAAAGTGACTCTTATATATATATATATATATATATTCTTTTCCATTATGATTTATCCCAGGATATTGAATATAGTTCCCTGTGCTATACTGTAAGACCTTGTTGTTTATCTATTCTATATGTAACAGTTTGCATCTACTAACCCCAAACTCCCAGTCCATCCCTAATAAAGCCTATTTTAAAAATTAGAAACTACTTAATGACAAGCAGAAAGTTAAATGCTTCATTGATTTGACTGACTCATTCATTTGTTTTAGAATTACTTAGCACCAGTCTTGGCATTTTAAGACACTGAGGATCTTCATTTAGACAGTTAATATGCTACTTGCTACTGTGTAATTTTGGGCAAGTCACTTAACCTAGCTGAAAAGAGAGAGAAAAATTTTACACTCAGTTTAATGGTGTAATTAAATACAATGGCTAAAATATACATAACATATGGAGTATTTAATAAATATTAGCTTTTATTTTGTTGTATTAAGGTCTAAAAGGGAATCTATATGCACTTCAAATCTTTAAAACACTTCCCATAATGGTCTTTCATGAAAAACTTTTCATTATATGAAACAAAGAACTGATGAAGATAATTTCATGAAAATAAAGGTCAAAAAAGCTGCTTTCCTTGACAAATTAATTCTGTTTAAATAGTTGATTTGGGCCCTGCCCACCTCTGTGTCCATAGACCAGATCAAGATTAGATCATCCCAAGTAGGTAGTTGTCTACATTCTAATTCTCAGAATGCTGTACTGGAGGAGATTTCACATTGATTTACACTAACACATTCAAACCAGAAGTTTTACACTTTTAAATAAGAACTTGACATTCAAATATTCTACTGGCAATAATCACTATAACATAATAAACCATCTGAACCTAACTGATCACATTGAAAATGCATCCCATAGTTACTGGCAACAGAATAATAGCATGTGATTATAAAACAACAGCAGCTGCTCTGTCTGCTTTCCTATTCTCTGAGAATTTAATAAAATACTTAGGATAGTTATACTACAAAAAACCCCAAAGTTAATTGTTAAGCTATTATTACAAAATAATCTAGTTAGTAGTTTCATGATGAATACTATGGTTACACAGTAGTATTTTTGGTCTCAACGTATAGTAATGGTGTGTATTTCTTACAAGCTCTTGTAAATTGAAGTGGAGAAAAGGAGAACTTTAAGTTTTACAAGAAACCTGGGCAAAATAATACATAACTGAGGTCTTAGGTTGTATAAATTAGAGACTGAGATGACTATATTAGTTCTAATATATTGAATGATATATTTACTTTTCAGAAAAAAATTGCAGAGCCAAGGTTTTTAATCTATTTCACTCATGGTCTGACTGATCTCTCATGTCAAATAAAGAAAATAGAAATAAAACCATATACAACACTTCAATCTGTTCTTCTACTGACTGAATTTTTTTTAGTAATTCCCTTTGCACGCAAAGGGAATCATTTTATTTATTTCAAGAGTAGGCACTGCATTCTCTACTATCTTGATTTTTGTAACAATGCCAAGGTTGGTGGACCCTAGGAGTTCTTGGTTCTTGTGTGTGTTTGTGTTCAGGGTGAGGGAACTGGGTAATTAGGAGAGCCTCTCTGGGCACACAACAAAGAGAGATTTTGCTGTTTGTTGATGCACTTAGAATCTTCAATGGTCAGGTGGTAATTTCACTCTGTGAATCACAGCCTTGGACTGCCACTGCATGTGGTAAAGGCAGCCTTGATTTCATTTACAGAAAAATAAACAATGTTCCTCTTCTCTCCAAAGAAGCTCCAAAATTTTCCATTCTTTATATCCTGGAAGCCATAAAACTTGTGTCAGCAAATTTAATATCACACACTTTCTGAGGAAACACACACACACAGATAAATTAGATTTCTCTCTCTAAGAAAAAGGCACCACTGGGCTCCCTGGCTGCCCACTTCAGCTCCTGGAATGCTCATCTTGCTCTAGCGATAGGTTCACAGAAGGATGCTAATAATGATCATAGGAAAAGTAAAATACTGTTTAAAATAAATGTGAAAAGTTGCAGGACTAAATTCAAAGAACAGTGAAGATCACAGGATCACATTTACAGAATTATGCGAGTATTACTAGTATGACTAGGAACTCATGTCTTCAATTATGATATGTTAGATCCGGATATCACTTTTGAAACCTGAAGAGAGTTCACTGAACCTTGGAACTCTCTTCTTTTCCCTTGTTTCTGGCTCTTACTTCATTTCCTTTATATAGAAAAAATGTACATTGCTACAAATGAAAGGACAATTGAATGATAGAGCTTATCACAAGAGATGATACTTTTCTTTCTAAAACTATAAAAGTATGTGCAAACTGTAGAAGTATGTGTGAGCAAGATGCACAGAGAAGGCATTTCTTGGAATTTGGGGGCATGATGTTACTTAGTGGAATTATGCATGGCACAGGTTTGAACAACAGCAATTCAAATTGATGTAGAAAAAAAGAAGTGAAATACAGTAGCTGAATTTTGTAGGATGGAGACAGAATACATGGATTCTATGGATTTAGAATTCTATAATCAGCATGTTGCTTCTGATAGCTGTAAGAGAACAACCTTGTATGGAGCTGGATTGGATGAAGAATCTGATACCTCCTGTCAGACAAGGCAATCCAGTATCAGGGCAATGCAAGGAGAAAATCCTGAAGACAATACCTTAGTCCTCTCCACATCCCAGAAAGAAGTGGTGGTTAGTTGCCACTCCAGCCACAACCGAGTTAGACTTGCATTAACTTGCAATTTGTCGCATATATATAAATGCCTGCATTAAGTATGTGTCAACAATATATAGATTCTTCCTTGGCTTGTCTGTTGTGGTGATCGCTCAATAAATATTTGTTAACTGTCACATTTTTTCTTGTTGCTTAACCAACAGTAGTATGCAGAGGACACAAAAAACTTCTGTTCATAATATTCAGTATTTACAATAAAAATAGAAACATTTTAAAATACTGAAAAGCAGAAACACAGCTATTTAAAAAAATAAAAATATAGAAGGATTCAACTCTCCATCTTTGCAAATTTTAAACAGGGTAATTCAGTGCAGTATACGGGCATTGTTAGAATCTAAGTGAGCCAATTAATCTTCTAATGAATTTGAAACTTAATTGTTGTTAGAAAGTGATGTACTACTTTTGGGGTGTTTTAAAACTGCGGCTCATAAACCTTTTTTATGTAAAAACATTAAAGAGTATTTTAGGCACTTACCCGAAAGGAAAGAGATTTTGTTATTAGGGTATGCGAAGGCTGTTTCTCTCACTTTTGAAAATTAAACTTAAGTAATCATATTGAAGTTTAATTTCTATTTTATTATAAAAATATGGCAGTTCATTAGAGCTGCCATAACGAAGTACCATAGACTGGGTGGCTTAAACAACAAAAATTTCATTTCTTACAGTTCTGGAAGCTAAAAGTCCAAAACCAAGGAGTGAGTTGGCAGATTTGGTTTCTTCTAAGGCCTCTCTCCTTGATTTATAGATGGCTGCCTTCTCTTTGTGTCCTTACATGGTCTTTCCTCTGTGTGTGTGCACAGGTGGTGTTTCTCTGTGTGCACAAATTTCCTCTTCTTTTAAGGCCACCAATCAGATTGGATTAGGACCCACCCTAATGACCTCATTTTACCTTAAGGGCCTAGCTCAAAATATAATCACATCCTGAGGTATTGAGTGTTAAGGCCTCAACATATGAATTTTGAAAGAGGGAGGCACAATTCGGCCCATAAGAGTAGTCATGCTCACTGAAAATAATTCAAAATAGACAGAAAGTTATATTCTTCCCTGAGCCACTTACCAGAGGTAAGGTGGTTAATATATTCCTAAATATTTGTGTAAGAGATTAACAAGCTGTTCACTAAGCCTATTCTTTCTTCTTCTGGGGCAAAAAGCTAGACTATATTTCCCAGTCTTCCTTACAGTTAGATGTGGCCATATAACTACATTTTGGAAATGTGATCCTAAGTGCTGTGCTACATGTTTAGGCCAGACCCATAAAAATTCCCACGTGTGTACTTTCACGTCATTCCCCTTGCATTTGATAAAAAATCACAATGCTGAAGATGGCAGAGTCATACTTTAAAGGACCCCGAATCACTGCTTAGAAGACGGACGCTCACTCAGAATAGAAAAACACATTTTGAATTCCACATGAGCAACAAATTAACCTCAGTTGCCTTAAGGCACTGAGATTTGGGGACTTATGTTAAGACAGCTAGCATTATCTTAACTAAAACTATAGATACATTCTAATTTACACACATGTATGCATCTGTGCCCCATCATGCTACACACTCGTTTCTAAAACTTGCTTTTTAAAGAAAATATAACATAAGTAACTTTCTATATAGTTACATAAGAATGTCTCTTTTTTTAAATGTAGTAAAATGCATAAAATAAGATTTATTATTTTTAACCATTTGAAAGTGTACAATTCAGTAACATTTAGTATGTTCACAGTGTGTTTAATCATCACCACTATCTTGTTCCAGAAAATATTTATCACTCCAAAAGGAAATACTGTCCCCGCTAAGCAGTCACTCCCCATTATCCTTCCCCCACAGCCCCTGACAACCACCAACATGCTTTCTGTCTCTATTGGTTTTCTTAAAATTTATTGATGAATTTAATCACAAAATACATGGTCTTTTGTGTCTGGATTCTTTCACTTAACAAAATGTTTTCAAGGTCCATTAATGTTATATCATCTATTGGTATTTCATTCCTTTTTTATAGCTGATTAATATTCTATTGTATGAATATATCATAATTTGTTTATCCATTCATCTATTGATGGTCATTTGGGCTGTTTCCACCTTTTAGCTATTGCAAAAAATGCTGCTATGAACATTCATGTACAAGTTTTTGTTTGAACATCTGTAACATCTGTTTTTAATTTTGGAAGTATATACCTATGAATGTTAAACCATACAATAATTCTATGTTAAACTTATTGAACAATGACCAAACTGCTTTATTTTATTTTTTTAATTAATTTATTTTTTTGGTCATGCTACACAGCATGCAGGATCTTAGTTCCCAGATCAGGGATTGAACCCGTTCCCCCTGCAGTGGAAGCACAGAGTCTTAACCACTGGACCGCCAGGGAACGGCGGTTTTGTTTTGTTTTGGTTTTGTTTTTGGCCACATGGCTTGTGGGATCTCAGTTCCCCAAACCTGGGCCTCAGCAGTGAAAGCCTGGAATCCTAACCACTAGGCCACCAGGAAACTCCCTACAACCAAACTGTTTTATATAGAAGCTGAACCGTTTTATACAGAAGCTGAACCATTTTATATCCTTATATTCAGTGTATGAGGGTTAAAATTTCTCCACATACTCACCAACACTTGTTATTATCCTTTTTAAAAAGTGATAGCCATCTTAGTGGGTATGAAATAGTATCTCATTGTGATTTTGATTTGTAGTTCCTCAATGACTAATGATGTTGAGCATCTTTTAGTGTGCTTGTTGGTCATTTTCATATCTTCTTTGGAGAAATATTTTCAATCTCTGTCTATTTTATAATTGCATTATTTGTCTTTTTGTTGTTGAGTTGTAGAAGTTCTTTCTACGTTCTCTGCTAGATTCCTATCAAGTATATGATTTGCAAACATTTTTGTTTTCTGGGTTATCTTTTCACTTTCTTAATAGTGCTCTGTGATACACAATTTTTTAAAAAAATTTGATGAACTTATTTTTTTTCTTCTGTTGCTTGTTTTTGTTTGTTTGGTGTTATATGTAAGAAATCATTGCCAGATCAAAGGTCATGAAGATTTACCCTTATGTTTTCTTCTAGGAGCTTTATGGTTAGCTCTTATATTTAAGTATTTGATCTATTTTGATTTAACTTTTACATATGATATGAGGTACTGGTCCAACTTCATTCTTTCACATGTGGATATCCACCTGCCCCACCACTATTCACTGAAGAGACTGTTCTTTCTGCATTGAATGGTCTTGCTAAAAATCAATTTATCATAGATATATGGGTTTATTTCTGAACTCTCAGTTCTATTCCACTGATCTGTATGTGTATCCTTAAGTCAGTACCATACTTCTTTGATTATTGTAGCTTTGTAGTAAGTTTGAAGACAGGAAGTGGGGAAGTGTGAGTCTTTCTGTGTTCTTTGTTTTGTTTTTTTTTTCTGTTTGTAGTCTCTAAAATTTCATTTGAATTTTAGGATCAGCTTTTCTATTTTAAAAAAAGGCAGTTGGGATTTTGACAGAGATTACATTGAATCGGTTGAATTTTGAACAGATTACATTGAATTTGTTGTCATTTTGGTAACCAACAATGGATAAGGAGGACCTGTATGGGGAGAGAAGAGCATAAGAAAAGACACACAAGAAAGACTTACAGTCAGTTTGGTTCTGGCATCGGGCAAATACATGATAACATGGAAGCTAAGCTGCAAAAAAGACTGTGTACCATATAAGGCCTTTATGTACAGAAATAAAGAACTGGGACTCAATTTTGGAAGTAAGTAGGCAACTATTCATAGCTTTTGATCAGAGGAATGAAACAATCAGAGCTGTAATTTCAGCACATTAACTCAGCAGTACTGTAAAGAAATGAAAGGCTAGGCTCATCATTAACACTTGGAGAGCACGAGAGTGATAGATAAGGGAGAAATTATAAAGTTCTGAACCAAGGTTCTAATGAAGGGAACGGCAAAGAAGGGATCATTTGAGGGTCCCCTCCTCCTCCGCCCCGCCCTCCTGATTCTCTTTCCCTCCTTCCCTCAGAGGATGTCCTCCTTCCAGCTCAACCTCAACCCGCTCAAGGAGCCGCTCGGCTTCATCAAGGTCCTCGAGTGGATTGCTTCTATCTTTGCTTTTGCCACCTGTGGAGGTTTTAAGGGCAAAACAGAAATTCAAGTGGCTTGTCAAACTAGTAAACCTGACAATAAAACGATTACAGCTACTTTTGGTTATCCATTCAGGTTGAATGAAGCATCATTTCAGACACCTCAAGGTGTAAATGTGTGTGATGTAGATTGGAAAAGTCATGTCCTTATTGGAGATTACTCTTCTGCTGCACAATTCTATGTTACTTTTGCAGTCTTTGTCTTCCTGTACTGCATTGCTGCTCTTCTGCTCTATGTTGGTTACACGAACCTGTATCGTGATAGTCGAAAACTTCTCATGATTGACTTTGTTGTTACTCTTGTTGCCACTTTTTTGTGGTTGGTGAGCACTTCAGCCTGGGCTAAAGCTCTTACAGATATTAAAACAGCTACCGGTCGCAATATTGTCCAGGAACTTCTGCCTTGTAATCAACAAGGAGTGATATGTCATTTTGGCTCTGTGACTAGTATGGGATCCCTAAATGTATCGGTGATCTTTGGCTTTCTGAATATGATACTTTGGGGAGGAAATGCATGGTTTGTGTACAAGGAGACCAGCTTACACAGTCCCTCAAATACTTCTACTTCCCATAGCCAAGGAGGTATTCCTCCTCCAACTGGAATATAATTGAAGGGAGAAGTACAGTACACTGTTTGAAATAGATGTCTATACTATGACCTGTTGCCAACATCTTGAGAAGCATTTTTTGTTTCTAATAAAAGTAATGGCTTTTTCAATAAAAAAAAAAAAAAAAAAAGAAGGGATCATTTGAGACACGGAGGTAGAATTTCTAATATTTGGCAGCTGATTAGATGGTGGTAAGGGTTGTGTGTAACAAATTACTCCAAAAACTTAGTGGCATAAAACAAAAATATATATTATCTCTTACAATTCCTGTGGATCAGGAATTTGAGAGTGATTTAGCTGGGGGGAAGGGTTCTGGCTTGGGGTATCTCAGAGGTTATGGGCAGATGTTGGCAAAGGCCAAGGTGACTCATTCATATGGGTAACAAGGTAGTGCTGGCTGTTTGCAGGAGGATTCAGTTGCTCCCCACAAAGGCTTCTGCATAAGCCAGCTTGTATGTCTTCACATTGTGGTGACTGGCATTCCCCAGAGTGAGTAACTGAAGAGTCTAAGGCAGAAGCTGTAACATCTTTTATAATCTAGCTTCAGAAGTCTCACACTGCCACTTTTACAACATCCTATTAGTCACATAGGTTAGCCATAAATCAAAATGAGAGGGGAGTATATACGGGTACAGATACCAGGAGGAAAGAATGGTTGGGGGACATCTTGGTGACTGGCTACCAAAGTGTGCGTTTTGTTTGATACTTTATATCCCAAGATCCTAGTGCATGACCAATGTGAAAAATGAAAGATGGCTTTGAGCTTTTGAGCTTGTAAAATTGAGAGAATTATAGCTCCATGCTTTATAGAAATAGAGATGAAGAACCTTGTTTGAAAGGGAAGATTGTAAGTTTGATTTCTTTTTATACATTTTCCTTGAGGAGAGAGATACATAAAAGAATGTATTTATTTTTTTAATCCCTCAAATCTCAAATGCTAATTGAAAGAGACAAAGTTCAACACATACTCTTCTATATTCAGTTCCTTCCAAGTGCATGAATTCTGTTGTGAATAAGAAGTGGCATGAACCACGGATTCATTTTAGATGGAACTTTTTGCTTTTTGGCAGATGCTATAATATTGAAGGAACTTGAAAATTTTTTTTTAGGAGAGCTTCTTAAGAAGTGCAGTGCTCATGGAGATGTGATGAGGGATTTTCAAAGGGGCAAAATAGAGATGATTTTGCTTTCTGTGCTATATGAAAGTTAACAAATTCGAAGAAAAATCATAATAGACTTTTACTTTTTAGAGATGCATTTTTCTTTGTCATAAACCCAAATCCCTAATCTCTGCTGTCATTTTATGATGATAACAGGTAATATGACTGCATGTATCTACTCTAGTCACACAGAACCAGACATTTAATAACACACAGCCTCAGGGCTGTCTCCTGGCTTGCTTAACCTTGATGGGTGCTATTCTTAAACTCTGGATGTAAGGCTTCATTATTCCTCTAATTACTTATTAGAATTGCAAATACTACCCAGAGACTTTAAAATGTAAATATGAGTGTTTATATGGATGAGAATCTAATAGTTTGCTTGCATGTATGTATATCTCATTCCATTGAAAAGCATCATGGCTTTGTGTTGTTACAGCAAGTATATAATCTGTTCATTGATATAATTTTTGAGAACTGCAAGATAATTTGCTCTAAACATCCCACCATCAACAGTAAAAGAAAACTGCCTTAGAGGCTAACTTGCTACCACTCTCTGCCCTGGACTAAGTGACATAAATGATTTATTAGACTGTAATGCCTATTTGTCTGTAAGGGGTGTTCCTTTAATGCATACTAAAACTAACTGCAGCTTTTATAACCTAACCAAAGAATTGTCTAGTTTCCTCTTATTGCTGTAATTTGAATAGAAAAATATCTCTTGGAACATCCATTTTAGCACAGGACTGATTTCATGTATTCCTTCCGAAGATTATAGCATCAATGTACACTACCTGCCCAATCTGTCACTGGCTACTACGGGGGAAATTTTAGGTGACACTAATGAATCTTGCAAGTGCAGGGGAGCTGAACAGGCATACAGCCAAGTGGCGAAGCATCTTGGAAATAGTTAATGCAGGGGCTATTCTGTCTGAGAGGAAAAGACATAAAAGCTGCTACTAACATTAAACATAGGGCTTTTGTTTTTCTTTTCTGTTGTTTTCTATTTTCCTTTGTTTGCAGTGCTTCCATTGCACTGCATTTAACTAATTTAACAAGTATTATATAATTTTAAGGAGAATAAGGTACACATTTAATAGTACTAATTTGGGGACCATAAATTGAGAAAAAAATGACTGCTATAAGCCTACAGTGTTATTAATGATAAGAAGCAGCCCAAGGTATGTATTTCCCAGGAGAAACTTGAAGATCTTCCAAGAGTAACTGGAAGACTGAGAATGAAGTGGTTTGGATAATATTCAATTCTGATGTACTTCTCAAATACAAGTCAAGTTACTCTGAGGGTTCATCTGAGGCTCTTGTCCACTTTAAAATCTCCCTAAAAATGACAACCAGGTGGATTTGGTCACTGGATTTATGAATAAAATCTGCATGTGAAAGCTTTTAAGTTTAATTAGGTCCCACTTGTTTATTTTTGCTTTTATTTCCTTTGCTTTAGGAGACAGATCCAAAACTATTGCTGTGATTTATGTCAAAGAGTGTTCTGCCTTTGTTTTCCTCTAGGAGTTTTACAGTATCCAGTCTTACATTTAGGTCTTTAATCCATTTAGAGTTTATTTTTTTATATTGTGTTAGAGAATGTTCTAATTCCATATTTTTACATGTAACTATCCAGTTTTTCCAGCACCACTTATTGAAGACACTGTTTTTTCTCCATTGTATATTCTTGCCTCCTTTGTCATAGATTAATTGACCATGAGTATATGCATTTATTTCTGGGCTCTCTATCCTGTTCCACTGATCTATGTATCTGTTTTTGTACAAGTACCATACTGTTTTGATTACTGTAGCTTTCTAGTAAAGTCTGAAGTCAGTGAGCCTGATTCCTCCAGCTCCATTCTTCTTTCCCAATATTGTTTTGGCTATTCGGGGTCTTTTGTGTTCCCATACAAATTTTTAAAATTATTTGTTCTAGTTCTATGAAAAATGCCATGGATATTTTGATAGGGATTGCACTGAATCTGTAGATTGCCTTGGGTAGTATGGTCATCTTAACTCTATTAATTCTTCCAATCCAAGAACATGGTATATCTTTCCATCTGTTTGTGTCACCTTCAGTTTCTTTCATCAGCTCATAATTTTTCAAATACAGGTCTTTTGCCTACTTTGGTAGGTTTATTCCTACATTTTGTTTTTGTTTTTGATGTGATAGTTAATGGGACTGTTTCCTTAATTTCTCTTTCTGATAGTTCATTGCTAGTGTACAGAAATGCAACAGATCTTTGTACATTAATTTTGTATCCTGCAACTTTACCAAATTCATTGATGAGCTCTAGTTTTCTAGTGGCATCTTTAGGATTTTCTATGTATAGTATGATGTCACCTGCAAATAGTGACAGTATTACTTCTTCTTTTCCAATCTGGATTCCTTTTATTTCTTTTTATTCTCTGATTACTGTGCTAGGACTTGCAAAACTATGTTGAATAAACGTGGCAAGACTGGACATACTTGTCATGTTCCTGATCTTAGAGGAAATGCTTTCAGCATTCCAGTATGATGTGAGCTATGGGTTTGCCATATATGCCTTAAAAGCTTTTGCACAGGGGACTTCCCTGGTGGCCAGTGGATAAGACTCCATGCTCCCAATCCAGGGGGCCTGGGTTCAATCCCTGGTCAGGGAACTAGATCCCACATACATGCTGCAACTAAGAGCTTCACAAGCCACAACTAAGGAGCCTGCATGCTGCAACTAAGGAGCTGGCGAGCCACAACTAAGGAGCCCGCCTGCCGCAACTAAGACTAGGAGCAACCAAATAAATAAATAAATATTAAAAAAAAAAAAAGCTTCTGCACAGCAAAGGAAACCATTGACAAAAATGAACACAACCTACTGAATGGGAAAAGATATTTGCAAATTATATGACTGATAAGGGTTTAATATCCAACATACATAAACAGCTTATACAACTCAACTTCAAAAAACAAACAACCCAATTAAAGAATGGGCAGAAGAACTGAATAGAAATTTTTCCAGAGAGGACACGCGGATGGCCCACAGGCACAAGATGCTCAACATTACTAATCATCAAGGAAATGCAAATCAAAACCACAATGAGGTATCACCTCACACCTCTCAGAATGGCTATCAACACAAAGAACACAAATAAGGAATGTTGGCGAGGATATGGAGAAAAGGGAACCCTAGTACACTGTTGGTGAGAATGTAAAGTGGTGCAGCCACTGTGGAAAACAGTGTGGAGGTTTCTCAAAAAACTAAAAATAGAACTACCATATGACCCAGCAATTCCACTCCTCGGTATATATCCAAAAGAAACAAAAACACTAATTCGAAAAGATACATGCACCCCAATATTCATAGATAGCATCACTATTTACAATAGCTAAGATATGGAAGCAACCCAAGTGCCCATCAAAAGATGAATAAAGAAAAAGTGGTATATATATATACAATGGAATACTATTCATCCATAAAAAAGAATGAAATTTTACCGTTTGCAACAAAATGATGGACTTGGAGGGTGTTATGCTAAGTGAAATAAGTTAGAGTGATAAAGACAAATACTGTGTGATATCACTTATATGTGAAATCTAGAAAACACAACAAACTAGTGAATAAAACAAAAAAAGAAGCAGACTTATAGAGAACAAACTAGTAGTTACCAGTGGGGAGAAGGAAGGGGGGAGGGACAATATAGGGGTAGGAGGGAAGAAAGGGTTATTATGGGATTATATGAAATCATGTATGTGAAACTTTTGAAAATTGTAAAGCACTATAAGAGTTAAAGAACCTTTCATTCAATTAAAAAATTTTTTTAAATCTGTAGGTGGTTCAGAGAGGGAAAATGACCCAGCAGGTACTTTCCCTGGACACTTCAGATGATGTTTTGCATGACTCGCTCTGTGGGACTGGAGATGACCTGGAATCCTATCTGCCCTCTTTGTGGGGAGATGGGAAAGGAATTCCAACACTGCTACTGTCGAACCAGAAACTTCACAGAATGATTCTTGGTTTTCCTACTGTGTAAATTACTGTAACCTCAACCTCCAAGTCTGAATCATTTCTGTCAATTTAGTGTCCGAGTTTTGATATAAATATGAAAGAAACTTCAAAATAAAATTGTAAATTTTTACCTCTAGACGCATTTTTCTGGAATACTACTGAGATACTTTGGACTGACTGACACAATTTACACTGGGAGTTGATGAAAGGGAGCTCTGTCCTGTGAATGATAATACCAATTCTTCACTGATGAGAAATGCATGATGCTTTGAGAGATTTTTTCCTCTCCTGTTCTGTTTCACCTTTTTTGGTCCAGTCCTCCTGTGATCAGTGATGCTGACTGTAGAATGGCTGATTGGGGTGAATGGCACAGTCTGTGCCAATGTAGATGAAACAAATTAACTGATTCTTTTGGGGATGGAATGGGTGGCATTTTACTTATTAGTGGATGGAGCAAGGCAATCAGACAGTGCCACAGAAATGAGTGTGTAAAGTCCACTTTATTAATGTCCTAACATGGGAGCAAATCAGATGAAATGGAGGGGGAGAGACTTTCAGAAATAAAGCATTAACATCACCACCATCCATCTCCAAAAGTCTTGTAATCTTGCAAAATTGAAACCCTGTACCCATTAAACAGTAACTTCCCATAACCCCTCCTCCCAGTCCCTGGCAACCACCATTGTACTTTCTATTTTTCTTTTCATCTCCCCTTTTCCCCTCAAGCCCCAGCCTCAGCCTCTGGTAATCACCACTCTACTCTCTGTTGTTATGAGTTCAGCTTTTTTAAAAAAAAGATTCCATGTATAAGTGATATCATACAGTATTTGTCATCTTTCTCTGTCTGGCTTATTTCACTTTGCATAATGTCCCCCAGGTTTATCCATGTTGTCACAAATGGCAGGATTTCCTTCTTTTTTATGGCTGAATAATATTCTGTTGTATACACACAACACATTTTCTTTATCCATTCATCTGTTGATGGACATTTAAGCTGTTCCCATATCTTGGCTATTGTGAATAATGCCACAAGGACCATGGGAATGTAGATATCTCTTCAAGATAGTGATTTTATTTCCTTTGGATATATACTCAGAAGTGGGATTGCTGGATCATATAGTAGTTCTATTTTAGTTTTTTTAGGAACCACCATACTGTTCTCCATGGTGACTGCACCAATTTATATTCCCACCACCAGTGCACAAGGGTTCCCTTTTCTCCATATCCTCACTAACACTTGTTATCTCTTATCCTTTTTAGTGATAATTATCCTAAAGATATAAGTTGATATCTCATTGTGGTTTTGATCTGCATTTCCCTGATGATTAATGAAGCTGAGCACCTTTTAATATACTTGTTGGTCATTTGTATGTTTTTGGAAAAATGTTTATTCAGGTCCTTTGCCCATGTTTTAATTGGGTTATTGGGGTTTTTTTTTTTTTTTGCTGTTGAGTTGTAAGTGTTCCTTATACATTTTAGATATCAACCCCTTGTCAGATACATGATTTGCAAATATTCTCTCCCAATCTGTAGGCTGCCTTTTCATTTTGTTTATTGCATCCTTTGCTGAGCAGAAATTTTTTAGTTATGACACAGTCCCTCTTGTTTATTGTTGTATTTGTTGCCTGTGCTTTTGGTGTCAGATCCCCAAAACCATTCCATGACCAATGTCAAGGAGCTTTCCTCCTATATTTTCTTCTAGGAGTTTTACAATTTCAATTCCATCAGGATTGTGTGTATGCTTGGCTCTACCATATCTGAGCTTCTTTATGACCCTTTAAGGTTAAGTTCATCTAAATTAGAAAGAGTTTTAGGAATCCCTCTGTAGATGTCACCAATTCAACCTTATCAGTAATAAAACTATACTTTGATTAATCTCCTTTTGATTTTTTTGCCTGTCTCTTAACTAGTTTCTAATTTGGGTGCAGGGAACAAGAATGCTATTCATCAGCCACCTAGTATCTCAACATCTTGGGTCTTTGACTAGAAATCTTGACCTGATATTTGGGGAAGAAAAAAAATCAGGCTTCTGGTACAGCCTGGGTGAGAGGCATCAGGTTTCAATGCATGTATGTCATGTGAGGCTTTGACCTTAGTGGGTTGCAGCAGTTTATTTTGCAGTAGGTTTTAAACTGGATCAGGCAGGACAGGCCTCAGTAAGCATAAAAAATGGGGAATTCTGGCTGCCCTTTTCCTGACCCACAGACTTAGCTTTTAACCAAGCAGGGTCTGCTGACACAAGGATTAAATGAACAAAGGAGAAGGACTTTTATTCCTAAAGGCCTATATCAAAACACACTGAGCTTTCAAGTATTTGAGCTTTCCAAGTATTTGTGCATTGGGTAAAATGGGAAAAAAATAAAACTTTTGCTGTTTTCTCAGGCAAATATACATGTTGATTTTTTTGAGATATAATTGACATAACATTGTGTAAATTTAAGGTGCACTACGTGTTAATTAGATACACATACACTGCAATATGATTACCACCATGTTAGCTAACACATCCATCCTGTCACATGATTATCCTTTCTTTTTTGTGGTGAGAACATTTAAGATCTAGTCTCTTAGAAAATTTCACATATATAATAGCGTCTTGTTAAATATAACCACAATGCTGTGCATTAGATCCCAGAACTTATTCATCCTTTAACTGAAAGTGTGTTAGACCAACATCTACCAGTTTCTCCCATACCACCCCACCCCCCAGCCCCTGGTAACTACCATTCTACTTTCTGTTTCTACAAGTTCAGCTTTTTAAGGTTCTACTTATAAGTGATATCATAATCCCACTTCTGGGTATCTATCCAAAGAAAATGAAAACAGGATGTCAAAAAGATATCTATACTCCCATGTTTATTGCAGTATTATTTACAATAGCCAAGATATGGAGATAACCTAAGTGTCTGTCAACTGATGAATGGATAAAGAAGATGTGATACACACACACACACACAAATATATAATACTCAGGCATGAGAAAGAAGGAAATATTGAATTTTTAAACTTGCAATAGCAGAAAGAATCACACTGGAGAGAGGCGAACAGTGTGTGTATTTTGTGTCAGGCATAAATAAGTAATGCTAGTTCAGAGGCCTCAAGTTCAGTTCCTCTTAATATTATTTTGAACTATATTGAGGGCTAAGGGGAAAAAAAAACTGGATAGTCCAATCTTTTGGAGTTAAGTGGCATTTCCATATGCTCAAGTCTAAGACATTACCACATCCTCTCAACTGGAACCGTGATTGATTAATACATTTGGTCCAAGGTTTTAGTGCTTGTAGACCCAGGCTGTCTTTTCACATAGAAAAGGAGGGCAGATTTTGTTAATGAAAAACTAGAAAGAAATAGATATTTAAAATATGGACAACATGCTACTTTTTGTTGTTAAGGTAAAGAAACACCTGAATGAAACTGAAGTACCAAAAGTTTAGAGGACAAAAATATCTGTTCCTCCAGTACTGTCTTAGAGAATCAAATTTATTCAAGAAATCAAGGAAGATCCAGGATAGTTTGACATCTATACTTCAGACTTACTATCTGCATATGAGCAGTAGAAAAATAAAAGAAAAATAAAGGAATAAGGACAGATTAAGCTGATAAAGAAAGATTTACTTTAAGAACTTAGAACCAGGTGAGGCAGATATAAAAGATAAAAGAAAATGCTTTCATTTCTAATTGCCCTTTAAGGCAGTGGGCCTTAATGATAAAATAGAAGGCACGAGTACACAGTTTCACTAAATGAGCAAAAGTTAAAAACAAGATTTGGCCAACACCATAAAATGAACCTCTGGGATATAAGAATAAATTGGAAGTGTTGTTTTAAAACTACTACTTATTATAAAATTATAATTAAAATTTGGTAGTCATTTTTAAGCATAGCAAACTTCAGGGCTGCTCCAGTAATCACTCTATTGCTTAATTTGTGATGCTAACATATTCATGTTCAACTAGCATTTCTAGAGGAATATGTCACACTTTCTTCTTTTTAACCCTCTTTTTATTCTTTATTATGTATAGTACATAATTTTGGAGTTTTTCTTAGGAAAAAAATGGGGTGGCAAGTTTAACATTCTGCTTTTTCTTCATCTTCGTAAGATACGAAGAGTTCTGAAATGGCACTTTTACATGAACGACCCATGGCCTGATTGGAATTAAATAAATAAAACTAAAGATGTTCATAAAGCTTATTTCTTTATGAAAGCAAGTATGCAAAATAACATAATAGTCTCTACTACTACAACTGGAATTGATATTTAAATTTAAATACAATTTATTAGCTCAAATTGCATGTAGTGTCCTCCATAAAGTTTTCTAGCAAATGTTCATACTGGTAATCTATCTGCTTTTTACCTATTTGAAAATTCTTAACTGTTTTTGTGTGTCATTCATATCATTAAATTTACTCTTGCAAAAGTGTATATAAATGTATACATCACTGAATGACAAAATTTCAAAACATCATAAGATTTTTGCTTCAAGTTATACTTATTATGAGAACCTATCATTGAAAGTAATTACTATTTAAATGTTAAAAATAAATCTGTATGATATGTCTTGTGTGTATTACTGATTATTACACTGATGAGAATGAAGTAAGTAGGTAATCACATGATCAAATACAATTCAAGAATGCCAGAGACAACAATGAAGTAGACAGACACGTTTAGCACTTCGGCCTTCCAAATTCCAAGACCAAAGCTGAAACCAAATAGCAGTTTTTAGCCAAATCCTGAGGTCTATGTGAACCCAATTGAGAGGTATCATATTACAACTACAGATACATTGTGCATAGTATAGCAATTGTGGAATAACCACTGGAAGACTGCATTCTTCTATACCATTTATTTTTGCTCAATATTATGCCTCTAAATTTCCTGTGCCCTTCACAGTATTCCACTAAATATGCAACTAGTTATCCATCCTTCAATTAATGAACACTTATGGATATGTTGGCTATTTTTTCTTTTTCTTTTCCTAGAAATGTTGCTTTGAACATTCTTGTCCATGTCCCTTTGTAAACATGTGTGTCTTTGGCGTATACACTTAGAATTGTAATTTTTGGTTTGTAAGGTTTATGCTTCTTCCATTTGTCAGGTCATATAAAACTGTTTTCTAAAAGGACAATAAAATTTACCTGCCTGTAGGGGAGACTTATAAGCATATCCAGTATCTATTTCCCAGTTTCACTTTCAGCTATTGGCTGAGTTCAGACCAATAAATAAAATGCAAGCCGAAGTGGTATGCAATTTCAAAAGAGAAAAAAGCAGTCCTCTCCTTCCCATTCTTATTTTCTTCTGGATGTAATGAAGAAAAGATGGCTGGAGGGGGAGGAATCTTAGATCATTAGGAAATAACTATCCCTTGAGGATGATGGGAACAAAATTTAAAAAAAAATTGAAGTAGCTGGAGTCCCAGATGATAATAGAACTCTATATTAGTGATGGACTTCTAATGTTAATGTGAGAGAGAAATAAACCACTAATTAGGTTAAGTCACTGATAGTTTAGGTTTTCTGACACTCTCAGCAGAACCAAATGGCAACTAACATGCATTCTCAGCAGCACTTTATAAGCATTCCCATTGGTCTTCATTCTTGTCAACACTTATCATATTTCTCCAATTTTGAGTATTTGATGAATCTAAAATAGTCCAGAATTAGGGCTTTAATTTTGATGTCTTTATTATTCATGAAATTAAGTATCCCTTCATATGTAAATAGGATATTTCTATCTATAGCTGTTCTTGACTTTTGACTATTTTTTTCTAATGAATAGTTTTTGTTTTCATTGATTCTTAAGATTTTAAAAATATATAATCTAGACACTAATGTTTTGTTGGTTATATACTTTGCAACTATCCAAACTCAGTTTCTGAATTGTATTTTCATTTCTGGATGATGAACAGAACTTCTTAAGGTAAACTAGTTTTATTTATTAGTCCTTCCACTGTGATTCATACTTTTTATGTCTTATATACTGTGGTGTCCTAAATTACATTTTCAAATTTATCTTCCAAATATTTTAAACTGTTCTTTTTGCATTTCAGTCTTTAGTACACCTGGAATTGACTTTTTGTGTGTATGGTATGAGACAGGGATTGCATTTACTTTTGTCTCATGAATTTCTTATTATCTCAACACCATTTCTTGAACAGACATATTTGTTCCCATGAATACAGAGTAAACTTTGTCATAAATCAACTGACCCATACAGGTCAGTTTTGTGATCTTTATTCTTTAGGTCTATGTATCTGTACCAATATTACATAATTTTAATTAGTAAATATTTAGAGCAAGGCTTGATTTAAGGTAAGATAAGTATCCCAATTTCTTCATAAACATTTTTCCCTTCAAGCTAATCACATTTTAGGAATCTAAAATTGTACATTCACAAGTATAAAATAATATGGAAAAAAATATGTAATTTGGTTAGAGGTTTCCCAGTTTACCTCCATATCACTTATCCCATTTTAAACTCTCAGTAACAGTGTGTGAGAGACATCGTTGACCCACTGGTTTGCCTTTCCTTTGAAAATAACTGAAAGTTTCTTAGTTACAAAACAAAACAAAAATTTTAGTATCAGTTTGGAAGTGTACTAACTGGGCAATTGTATTCTTAGAGAACCAAGAGAAATAAAAACATATAGCAACAACAATACATGTGACAGGACATTCATAACAGTTGTAATCACTTTAGCAGAATTTGGAAACAATCCACGTGTTTATCAATATTGTACCATATTTATTCAAATGCACTACTAAAAAGGTATAAGATTTGAACCTCTGATGTTCACAACAATGTACAGGAGTCTCCAAAACACAATGTTGATGAAAATAAATCAGACACAAAAGAGTATATACTATATGCTTCCTTTCACGTGAATTTCTAGATATGAAAAATAAGTGATGATGACAACAGAGTTTGCCTCTGTCTGGACTGAGAGATTTCTTAAAATACTAAAGGGGGGGAATTTCTGGAATGACAAAAATGTTCATTATCTTAATTGGAATGGTGGTTTAAATGGGTGTATATATTTATCAAAGCTCATCAAACTGTATAGTTTTAAAAGGTTGAATGTTCTGCATGCAAATTACACAACTTAAACAATTAATATTACATAATTTATTTATTTGTAGTAGAATAAAGTAAATTTTGGGAACAGTCTCAGGGCAAGATCATGATTTTGGCTTGTTTGAGGAACAATTCTCTATAGATCTCTCATTTCTGCATGTCTTGTGACTGAGGTACTATACTAACTGTCCTTTCTTCCAGACTAGCTTTTCAATAAGATTTCCAATAAATTTCCTTTTGATGTCATCTAGCCCAACTAAGTTTCTGCTCCAGCTGGCTCATGACTTTCAACAGAAAAATACTTAAGGAGATGGAAAAAACTGTTACTTTGATAATGTCTTTTTTTTTTGTAAATCTAAATCTCAAATAGGGATAATTAACAGGTGTTAATATGCAACTTTTGGAGGGAAAAGTGATGGAGTGTGGTTCTCTAGTTCAAGGTGTGGAGTGCAAGAAGTGAAAGAAAGATGTATCTGTTAATCCATGACTACTTACAATTATTACCAAAGTTATAATAAATGCAAAATCCTTTTGGAAAAATACTTAGGGATAAAAGATTACAGTTAAAAGCATTTAATAATATGCGTATTGTTCTATCTTTAATATGAATCTTTATACACATTCAGTCTCTAATTCCTATTTACATGCCAATTGTATCCATTTTATGTACATATTGTACACCTATTAGACGTATTTAATAATGAAAATGATGACTATGATTTATCTAGTATTTCTATGTACACACATAGATATACTGTTTTTCTTTCTTTCTTTTTTTCATTCAAACAGAAAGTCACAAAAATTATAATCATCCTCATCAGTTCACTCAGTCCCATGTAATTAATTTTTTTTTCATCTTGATCTTTTGTTAGCACTTTTATGAGTTCATCAGTATTCCATCAGAGTTCTGAAAATGCTTATTCATTCAGTTCAGCAGTATAGTCACTTACCAGAAACCTGTGCTTGTCAGTCTTTTCCATGAATTCCTTGAAGATAAAACCCTTTTATAGGAAGATATTTGCAAAAGCATCAGAGTACACATAGATATACTAATGTTTTTCTTTCTTTTTTTTAAATTTATTTTTTAGCTGCATCGGGTTTTAGTTGTGGCACGCGGGATCTTCATTGAGGCATGTGGGATCTTTTTTTTCGCTGCGGTGCATGGGCTCTTCATTGTGGCATGCAGGGTTTTTTTTTTCTCTCTCTCTAGTTGTGATGCTCGGGCTCCAGGGCACATGGGCTCTGTAGTTTGCAGCACACGGGTTCTCTAGTTGAGGCACACGAGCTCAGTAGTTGCGGCACATGGGCTTAGTTGCCCCACAGCATGTGGGATCTTAGTTCCCAGACCAGGGATTGGACCCCCACATCCCCTGCATTGGAAGGAGGATCCTTTACTACTGGACCATCAGGGAAGTCCCCTATACTAATGTTTTATCAACAACAACATCCTGGTAATTCTCCTCTTCATATTTGATGCAAGAGAGCCTTAGAGTTGTTAGAATCTCACAGCTATTAAGTATCAGACTCAAGGTTTTCATTGAGGTCGATTTAATTTCAAAGCCTGCAGTTTTTCCATTACTTCATACTGCTTCTCCAGCAGTAAGCATAGGAGTGTTAAAGATGGACTAATTATTATAAATAAGTTGATATATCTTTTAACTCACTATTGACAACCGCTTCCAAATTTTCTTTTAAATTTTATATTATTTTTCACCATAAGAAACACAAAACTGGTTTCCTGTATGTCAACTCTCTATCCATGCCTATCTTCAGCTTCTTCTCTTTCAAAGTGAAAATTGCATTGCTAAACAATGGCCTCCCTGGCTCAGAATCTCATCTAGTACCAATTTTGTTCAGAGACAGATGTACATTGATAAGAATTTCATCTCTGAGAGTGTCTACCAAGTCCACAGATGCTTCTTTACACAACTGGCTGCCTCATAGTTGGTGAAAATAGGGTACTGAATAACAATAGCCAAAGCCCTGTTACATTTTGTCCTCCAGTAAATTTATAATGATAAATCAATGGAAAGGAAGAACAGTCTGGAACGGATTAATAATAATGGGAAGATTTACCATGACTCAAACTTCAGGACCCTTCACTTGCACAGGTCCCCTCCAGAGCTCTGTCTGGTTATGATAAATTTACAGAATTTTTCTTAAAGAGTCCCCTCATCCCAAATTATATAAGCTTTATGTGCCACAAAATCTAGACACTTTCCTGAGAAATCTGTAAGTAATGGGGATATTTCTAGCTCAAATACAAGATCAATATCAAGGGAAAAAAGAAGATAATGGAAAGAAGAAAAGGAGAGGAGCAATAAAGGGCAAAATGACAAAGTTGATTTTTTTTTAATGGAAAGTTTGGGAATAATAAAGAAATCATTAAGAAGAAGAGACTAAGAAACAAAATACAATGAACATGAAATTAGGGTCTAAAGAAATACTTGTCTCATCTTTCACTTGGGAGCATTCCTTTGGCAATAAAATTTCCACATCAATTCCCCACACAATTGATCTCAAGTATATTTAAATTTCACTTTGTTATAGAGAATATTGTGTAAAATTTTAATTGGGAGTTGTTTACCTTTCTATAATTCTTAGATATATACACAGAAGCTAAAACTCAGTTGCATATCAAGGGCACGTCATAGGTAAATAACAAAATAGAACAGGCCAAAAAATGATAGAAAAATAGCCTTCAACAGAGAGATCCTGAGCCTTCTGATCTCCCCTGACTTGTGAACAAAATCCTGAAGTCCTCTCAACGCTGAAATGCATTATTTGTTTCCCTAATGCATGCATTCAAAGAAATTCTTTCCTTCTTTTTTTCATTTTTACTGAAATTATTCCAATTTCATAAATAAAAGAACAGAATGACTCCTTTTTGCCTGAACATACTCTTGTTCTAATTTGCAGTAATGTTTTCTCTCTCTGTTACTTTTCTATGATCTTTGTTTATTTCATGCACATTTTATCTCTACTGTTGGGGTATCTTTCCCTAGTTTTGCCAACTCCTGAAGGCCTTTGGAAAAACCACAAACAGAAATGCATGAAACCACAATTAATGACAGTTAACTCAATCATAAAGGCCTTTAGTAACTAAACAATGGATATTCCATTTTTCTCAAATGACAATTTGCACAGAACCCAAAACTCTTTTTATTTTAATAAATTTTATTTATTTATTTATTTATTTTTGCCTACATTGGGTCTTCGTTGCTGTGTATGGGCTTTCTCTAGATGCGGTAAGTGGGGGCTACTCTTCATTGTGGTACACGGTCTTCTCATTGTGGTGTCTTCTCTTGTTGTGGAGCACGGGCTCTAGGTGCGTGGGCTTTCAGTAGTTGTGGCTCGCGGGCTCTAGAGCACAGGCTCAGTAGTTGTGACACACGGGCTTATTTGCTCTGCGACATGTGGGATCTTCCCAGACCAGGGCTTGAACCTGTGTCCCCTGCATTGGCAGGTGGATTCTCAACCACTGCGCTGCCAGGGAAGCCCAAACCCCAAACTCTTGGCTACTGCAGTAAAAAGTCCTGTTTCAAAGCAGAAGAAAGGCTGGATTGGGGAGGAATCCATAAATTTAAAAGGTATTTAACAGAAAAGTAAAAGAGTCAAAAAGTACCCGTCTCCAGAAGAGATATAAAGGATTTGGAAGAGTAGGGAGAATTTATGAGCCCAGAGAGGGAAGATTAATTTCACCCAGAAAATTATAGAAAGTGATTTGAACAAATTAATATGGAGAAGAAATTTCTTATAAATAATTCTAAGTCATCCTATGGAATGATTTGTTAAAAATTTTTTGTTAGTTTCAAAGACTCATAATCAGGGTGGTCTTATGTATTTTAAGCCTTCTACCCAGTGTCTGTACTGGTTTCCTCTGTGTGTGTGTGTGTGTGTGTGTGTGTGTGTGTGTGTGGCAGAGGGGAGTGACAATCATGCCTAGGACAGAAAAAAAGGTTTGTCCTACTTTATTGAGATATATTTGACATATAACATTGTGTAAATTTAAGACGTACAACATGTTGATACTTATATATCGCAAAATCATTATCATCGTACAGTTAGCTAAAACCTCAATCATGTCACATAATTACCATTTATTTTTGTGATGAGAACATTTATATCTACTCTCTTAGCAACTATCAAGTGTGTAATACAATGTTGTTAACTATAATAACAACATGGGGTAAATTAGATCCCCAGAACTTATTCATCTTATAACTGGAAGCTTTTACGCTTTGACTAACATCTCCTCATTTCTCCCACCCCCAAGATCCTGGTAACCACCATTCTGTTCTGTTTCTAGGAGTTAGGCTTTCTCAGACTCCACATATAACTGGCCATACAGTATTTGTCATTCTCTGACTGACTCATTTCCCCTTGCATAAGGAACTCAAGGTTCATCTATGTTGTCACAAATGGCAGAATTCCTTCTTTCTCATGGCTGAATAATACTCCCGTGTGTGTGTGTGTGTGTGTGTGTGTGTGTGTATGTGTGGGTGTGTATCATATCTCCTTAATCCATTTATTGACAGACACTTAGGTTTTTTCCATACCTTGGCTATTACGAATAACGCTGCAATGAACATGGAAATAAAGAGATCTCTTCAAGATAGTGATTTCATTTCCTTTGGATGGATATATACATATATATATATATATATATCGAGAAGTGGGATTGTTAGATCATATGGTAGTTCTATTTGTAATTTTTTGAGGAATCACTATACTGTTTTCTATAGTGTCTGTACCAATTCACATTCCCACCACCAGAGCATAAGTGCTGTCTTTTCTCTACACCCCTGCCAAAGCTTGTTATTTCATGTCTTTTTGGTGATAGCTGTTCTAACTAGTATGAGATGATCTCATTGTGGTTTTGATTTGCATTTTCTTGATGATTAGTGATGTAAAGCATCATTTTATGTACCTGTTGGCCATTTGCACATCCTTGGAAAACTGTCCATTCAGAAATAAAGAAAACAATTACATTTACAATAGCATCAAAAAATACTTAGGGAGGGTCGGCGGGAAGATGGCGGAAGAGTAAGACGTGGAGATCGCCTTCCTCCTCACGGATACACCAGAAATACATCTACACGTGGAACAACTCCTACAGAACACCTACTGAAGGCTGGCAGAAGACCTCAGAGCTCCCAAAAGGCAAGAAACTCCCCACGTACCTGGGTAGGGCAAAAGAAAAAAGAAAAAACAGAGACAAAAGAATAAGGACGGCACCTGCACCAGTGGGAGGGAGCTGTGAAGGAGGAAAAGTTTCCACACACTAGGAAGCCCCTCCGCGGGCGGAGACTGCGGGAGGCAGAGGGGGGAGCTTCGGGACCGCGGAGTGGTGCACAGCGACAGGTGTGGAGGGCAAAGCGGGGAGATTCCTGCACAGACGATCGGTGCCGACCGGCACTCACCAACCCGAGAGGCTTGTCTGCTCACCCGCCAGGGCGGGCGGGGCTGCGAGCTGAGGCTCCGGTTTCGGTTTCGGACGGAGCGCAGGGAGAGGACTGGGGTTGGCGGCTTGAGCATAGCCTGAAGGGGTTGGTGCGCCACGACTAGCCGGGAGGGAGTTCGGGGAAAAGCCTGCACCGGCCGAAGAGGCAAGAGACTTTTTCTTCCCTCTTTGTTTCCTGGTGCGCGAGGAGAGGGGTTTAAGAGCGCTGCTTAAAGGAACTCCAGAGACGGGCGCGAGCCGCGGCTAAAAGCGCGAACCCCAGAGACGGGCGCGAGCCGCGGCTGACGGCGCGAGCCCCCGAGACGGGCGCGAGCCCCCGAGACGGGCGCGAGCCCCCGAGACGGGCGCGAGCCCCCGAGACGGGCGCGAGCCCCCGAGACGGGCGCGAGCCCCCGAGACGGGCGCGAGCCCCCGAGACGGGCGCGAGCTGCGGCTGAAACCACGGACCCCAGAGACGGGCGGGAGACGCTGGGGCTGCTGCTGCCGTCACCAGGGGGGCTGTGTGCGAGCACTGGTCACTCTCCGCGCCCCTCTTCCGCGGAGCCTGTGCAGGCCGCCACTGCCAGGTTCCCGGGATCCAGGGACAACTTCCCCGGGAGTACGCACGGCGGGTCTCAGGCTGGTGCAGCGTCACGCCGGCCTCTGCCGCAGCGTCACGCCGCCTCTGCCGCCGCAGGCCCGCCCCGCACGCAGTGCCCCTCCTTCCCCCATCCCCCAACCCCCGGCCTGAGTGAGCCGGAGCTCCCGAATCAGCGGCTCCTTTAACCCCGTCCTGTCTGAGCAAAAAAACAGACGCCCTCCAGCGATCTGCGCGCAGGGGCAGGGCCGGGTACAAAGCTGAGCTCCTGTGAGCTGTGAGAGCAGGGAGGAGAGGGGGAGGTCTCTCCCGGCAGCCGCGGAGGCGGCGGATTGAAGCTCCACGATCAACTTGATGTGCCCTGCATTGTGGAATACCTGAATAGACAGGGAGTGATCCCAAATTGAAGAGGGGGAATTTAGGAGCGAGATCTGTGATTTTTTTCCCTTTTCCTCTTTTTGTGAATGTGTGCGTGTATGCTTCTGTGTGAGATCTTGTCTGTATACTCTTGCTTCCACCATTTGTCCTAGGGCTCTATCCGTCCATGGTTTTTTTTTTTTTTTAAAAAAAAAATTTTTTTTTTAATAATTAATTTTAATTGTAATAACTTTATTGAACTTTACCTTCGTTCTTTCTTTCTTTCTTTCCTTCCCTCCTTCCCTCCTTTAGACGGCGAATCACCCCAGGTTGAGGGGGTGGTCTCTGGGAGCAGGATTTATGATTTTTCCCCCTTTGCCTCTCTTTGTGAACGTGTATGTGTATGCTTCTGTGTAAGATTTTCTCTGTATAGCTTTGCTTCCAACATTTGTCCTAGGGCTCTATCCGTCCATGGTTTTTAAAAAAAAAATTTTTTTTCTTAATAATTAATTTTAATTGTAATAACTTTATTGTACTTTACCTTCGTTCTTTCTTTCTTTCTTTCCTTCCTTCCTTCCCTCTTTTAGACAGCGAATCACCCCAGGTTGAGGAGGTGGTCTCTGGGAGCAGGATTTATGATTTTTCCCCCTTTGCCTCTCTTTGTGAACGTGTATGTGTATGCTTCTGTGTAAGATTTTCTCTGTATAGCTTTGCTTCCAACATTTGTCCTAGGGCTCTATCCGTCCATGGTTTTTTTTAAAAAAAAATTTTTTTTTCTTAATAATTAATTTTAATTGTAATAACTTTATTGTACTTTACCTTCGTTCTTTCTTTCTTTCCTTCCTTCCTTCCCTCCTTTAGACAGCAAATCACCCCAGGTTGAGGAGGTGGTCTCTGGGAGCAGGATTTATGATTTTTCCCCCTTTGCCTCTCTTTGTGAACACGTATGTGTATGCTTCTGTGTAAGATTTTCTCTGTATAGCTTTGTTTCCAACATTTGTCCTAGGGTTCTATCTGTTCTTTTTTTTTTTTTCTTTCTTTCTAAATATTTTTTAGTACAATAACTATATTATACTTTATTTTATTTTTACTGTATCTTCTTTCTTTCTGTCTTTTTTCCTTCTTTCCCTCCTTCCTTCCTCCCTTCCTCCCTCCCTCCCTCCCTCCTTTCTTTCCTTCTTTGCTTCTTTCTTCCTTCCTTCCTTTCCTCCTTTCCTCCTTTCCTTCTTTCTTTCCTCAAACTTCTACTAATTCTCTCTACATTTTCTCCTTCTTTCCCTCCTTCCTTCCTTCCTTCTCCCCTCCCTCCCTTTCTTTCCTTCTTTGCTTCTTTCTTCCTTCCTTCCTTTCCTCCTTTCCTCTTTCTTTCCTCATACTTATACTAATTCTCTCTACATTTTCTCCTTCTTTCCCTCCTACCTTCCTTCCTTCCTCCCTCCCTCCCTCCTTTCTTTCCTTCTTTGCTTCTTTCTTCCTTCCTTCCTTTCCTCCTTTCCCTCTTTCTTTCCTCATACTTCTAATAATTCTCTCTACTTTTCCTCCCTTTTATTCTGAGCCGTGTGGATGAAAGGCTCTTGGTGCTCCAGCCCAGGAGGCAGGGCTCTGCCTCTGAGGTAGGAGAACCAACTTCAGGACACTGATCAACAAGAGACCTCCCAGCTCCACATAATAAACGGTGAAAATCTCCCAGAGACCTCCATCTTAACACCAGCACCCAGCTACACTCAACGACCAGCAAGCCACAGTGCTGGACAACCTATGCCAAACAACTAGCAAAACAGGAACACAACCCCACCCATTAGCAGAGAGGCTGCCTAAAATCATAACAAGGCCACAGACACCCCAAAACACACCACCAGACGTGAACCTGCCCACTAGAGAGACAAGATCCAGCCTCATCCAGCACAACACAGGCACTAGTCCCCTCCACCAGGAAGCCTACACAACCCGCTGAAACAACCTTAGCCACTGGAGACAGACATCAAAAACAACGGGAACTACGAACGTGCAGCCTGAAAAAGGAGACCCCAAACACAGTAAGATAAGCAAAATGAGAAGACAGAAAAACACACAGCAGATGAAGGAGCAAGATAAAAACCCACCAGACCTAACAAATGAAGAGGAAATAGGCAATCTACCTGAAAAAGAATTCAGAATAATGATAGTAAGGATGATCCGAAATCTTGGAAGTAGAATGGACAAAATGCAAGAAACAGTTAACAAGGACCTACAAGAACTAAAGATGAAACAAGCAACGATGAACAACGCAATAAATGAAATTAAAAGTACTCTAGATAGGATCAATAGCAGAATAACTGAGGCAGAAGAACGGATAAGTAACCTGGAAGATAAAGTAGTGGAAATAACTACTGCAGAGCAGAATAAAGAAAGAAGAATGAAAAGAACTGAGGACAGTCTCAGAGAGCTCTGGGACAACATTAAACGCACCAACATTCGAATTATAGGGGTTCCAGAAGAAGAAGAAAAAAAGAAAGGGACTGAGAAAATATTTGAAGAGATTATAGTTGAAAACTTCCCTAATATGGGAAAGGAAATAGTTAATCAAGTCCAGGAAGCACAGAGAGTCCCATACAGGATAAATACAAGGAGAAATACGCCAAGACACATATTAATCAAACTATCAAAAATTAAATACAAAGAAAGCATATTAAAAGCAGCAAGGGAAAAACAACAAATAACACACAAGGGAATCCCCATAAGGTTAACAGCTGATCTCTCAGCAGAAACCCTACAAGCCAGAAGGGAGTGGCAAGACATACTGAAAGTGATGAAGGAGAAAAACCTGCAACCAAGACTCCTCTACCCAGCAAGGATCTCATTCAGATTTGATGGAGAAATTAAAACCTTTACAGACAAGCAAAAGCTGAGAGAGTTCAGCACCACCAAACCAGCTTTACAACAAATGCTAAAGGAACTTCTCTAGATAAGAAATGCAAAAGAAGGAAACGACCTATAATAACGAACCCAAAACAATATAGAAAATGGGAATAGGAACATACATATCGATAATTACCTTAAATGTAAATGGACTAAATGCTCCCACCAAAAGACACAGATTGGCTGAATGGATACAGAAACAAGACCCTTATATATGCTGTCTACAAGAGACCCACCTCAGACCTAGAGACACATACAGACTGAAAGTAAGGGGATGGAAAAAGATATTCCATGCAAATGGAAACCAAAAGAAAGCTGGAGTAGCAATTCTCATATCAGACAAAATAGACTTTAAAATAAGGACTATTAAAGGGATAAAGAAGGACACTACATAATGATCAAGGGATCGATCCAAGAAGAAGATATAACAATTGTAAATATTTATGCACCCAACATAGGAGCACCTCAATACGTAAGGCAAATACTAACAGCCATAAAAGGGGAAATTGACAGTAACACATTCATAGTAGGGGACTTTAACACCCCACTTTCACCCATGGACAGATCATCCAAAATGAAAATAAATAAGGAAACACAAGCTTTAAATGATACATTAAACAAGATGGACTTAATTGATATTTATAGGACACTCCATCCAAAAACAACAGAATACACATTTTTCTCAAGTGCTCATGGAACATTCTCCAGGATAGATCATATCTTGGGTCACAAATCAAGCCTTGGTAAATTTAAGAAAATTGAAATTGTATCAAGTATCTTTTCTGACCACAACGCCATGAGACTAGATATCAATTACAGGAAAAGATCTGTAAAATATACAAACACATGGAGGCTAAACAATACACTACTTAATAATGAAGTGATCACTGAAGAAATCAAAGAGGAAATAAAAAAATACCTAGAAACAAATGACAATGGAGACACAACGACCCAAAACCTATGGGATGCAGCAAAAGCAGTTCTAAGGGGGAAGTTTATAGCAATACAAGCCCACCTTAAGAAGCAGGAAACATCTCGAATAAACAACCTAACCTTGCACCTCAAGCAATTAGAGAAAGAAGAACAAAAAAGCCCCAAAGCTAGCAGAAGGAAAGAAATCATAAAAATCAGATCAGAAATAAATGAAAAAGAAATGAAGGAAACGATAGCAAAGATCAATAAAACTAAAAGCTGGTTCTTTGAGAAGATAAACAAAACAGATAAACCACTAGCCAGACTCATCAAGAAAAAAAGGGAGAAGACTCAAATCAATAGAATTAGAAATGAGAAAGGAGAAATAACAACTGACACTGCAGAAATAAAAAAAATCATGAGAGATTACTACAAGCAACTCTATGCCAATAAAATGGACAATCTGGAAGAAATGGACAAATTCTTAGAAATGCACAACCTGCCAAGACTGAATCAGGAAGAAATAGAAAATATGAACAGACCAATCACAAGCACTGAAATTGAAACTGTGATTAAAAATCTTCCAACAAACAAAAGCCCAGGACCAGATGGCTTCACAGGTGAATTCTATCAAATGTTTAGAGAAGAGCTAACACCTATCCTTCTCGAACTCTTCCAAAATATAGCAGAGGGAGGAACACTCCCAAATCCCTTCTACGAGGCCACCATCACCTTGATACCAAAACCAGACAAGGATGTCACAAAGAAAGAAAACTACAGGCCAATATCACTGATGAACATAGATGCAAAAATCCTCAACAAAATACTAGCAAACAGAATCCAACAGCACATTAAAAGGATCATACACCATGATCAAGTGGGGTTTATTCCAGGAATGCAAGGATTCTTCAATATACGCAAATCTATCAATGTGATAAACCATATTAACAAATTGAAGGAGAAAAACCATATGATCATCTCAATAGATGCAGAGAAAGCTTTTGACAAAATTCAACACCCATTTATGATAAAAACCCTCCAGAAAGTAGGCATAGAGGGAACTTTCCTCAACATAATAAAGGCCATATATGACAAACCCACAGCAAACATCATCCTCAATGGTGAAAAACTGAAAGCATGTCCACTAAGATCAGGAACAAGACAAGGTTGCCCACTCTCACAACTCTTATTCAACATAGTTTTGGAAGTTTTAGCCACAGCAGTCAGAGAAGAAAAGGAAATAAAAGGAATCCACATCGGAAAAGAAGAAGTAAAGCTGTCACTGTTTGCAGATGACATGATACTATACATAGAGAATCCTAAAGATGCTACCAGAAAACTACTAGAGCTAATCAATGAATTTGGTAAAGTAGCAGGATACAAAATTAATGCACAGAAATCTCTGGCATTCCTATATACTAATGATGAAAAATCTGAAAGTGAAATCAAGAAAACACTCCCATTTACCATTGCAACAAAAAGAATAAAATATCTAGGAATAAACCTACCTAAGGATACGAAAGACCTGTATGCAGAAAATTATAAGACAC
The DNA here is from genome assembly GCF_008692025.1 of Phocoena sinus. NCBI lineage: Eukaryota > Metazoa > Chordata > Mammalia > Artiodactyla > Phocoenidae > Phocoena > Phocoena sinus. Next base: position 31,395,213 of record NC_045784.1, on the reverse strand, counting down.
TGATGAAAGAAATTAAAGATGATACAAATAGATGGAGAGATATACCATGTTCTTGGATGGGAAGAATCAACATTGTGAAAATGACTCTACTACCCAAAGCAATCTACAGATTCAATGCAATCCCTATCAAACTACCACTGGCATTTTTCACAGAACTAGAACAAAAAATTTCGCAATTTGTATGGAAACACAAAAGACCCCGAATAGCCAAAGCAATCTTGAGAACGAAAAAAGGAGCTGGAGGAATCAGGCTCCCTGACTTCAGACTATACTACAAAGCAACAGTAATCAAGACAGTATGGTACTGGCACAAAAACAGAAAGATAGATCAGTGGAACAGGATAGAAAGCCCAGAGATAAACCCACGCACATATGGACACCTTATCTTTGATAAAGGAGGCAGGAATGTACAGTGGAGAAAGGACAGCCTCTTCAATAAATGGTGCTGGGAAAACTGGACAGGTACATGTAAAAGTATGAGATTAGATCGCTCCCTAACACCATACACAAAAATAAGCTCAAAATGGATTAAAGACCTAAATGTAAGGCCAGAAACTATCAAATTCTTAGAGGAAAACATAGGCAGAACACTCTATGACATAAATCACAGCAAGATCCTTTCTGACCCACCTCCTAGAGTAATGGAAATAAAAACAAAAATAAACAAATGGGACCTAATGAACTTCAAAGCTTTTGCACAGCAAAGGAAACCATAATCAAGACCAAAAGACAACCCTCAGAATGGGAGAAAACATTTGCAAATGAAGCAACTGACAAAGGATTAACCTCCAAAATTTACAAGCAGCTCATGCAGCTCAATAACAAAAAAACAAACAACCCCATCCAAAAATGGGCAGAAGACCTAAACAGACATTTCTCCAAAGAAGATATACAGAATGCCAACAAACACATGAAAGAATGCTCAACATCATTAATCATTAGAGAAATGCAAATCAAAACTACAATGAGATATCATCTCACACCAGTCAGAATGGCCATCATGAAAAAATCTAGAAACAATAAATGCTGGAGAGGGTGTGGAGAAAAGGGGACACTCTTGCACTGCTGGTGGGAATGTGAATTGGTTCAGCCACTATGGAGAACAGTATGGAGGTTCCTTAAAAAACTACAAATAGAATTACCATATGACCCAGCAATCCCACTACTGGGCATATACCCTGAGAAAACCAAAATTCAAAAAGAGTCATGTACCAAAATGTTCATTGCAGCTCTATTTACAATAGCCTGGAGATGGAAAGAACCTAAGCGCCCATCATCGGACGAATGGATAAAGAAGATGTGGCACATATACACAATGGAATATTACTCAGCCTTAAAAAGAAATGAAATTGAGATATTTGTAATGAGATGGATAGACCTAGAGTCTGTCATACAGAGTGAAGTAAGTCAGAAAGACAAAGACAAATACCGTATGCTAACACATATATATGGAATTTAAGGGGAAAAAATGTCATGAAGAACCTAGGGATAAGACAGGAATAGAGGCGCAGACCTACTGGAGAATGGACTTGAGGATATGGGGAGGGGGAAGGGTGAGTTTTGACAGGGCGAGAGAGAGTCATGGACATATACACACTAACAAACGTAGTAAGGTAGATAGCTAGGGGGAAGCAGCCGCAAGGCACAGGGATATAAGCTCGGGGCTTTGGGACAGCCTGGAGGGGTGGGAGGGGGAGAGTGGGAGGGAGGGAGACGCAAGAGGGAAGACACATGGGAGCACATGTATATGTATAGCTGATTCACTTTGTTATAAATCAGAAACTAACACACCATTGTAAAGCAATTATACCCCAATAAAGGTGTTAAAAAAAAAAAAATACTTAGGAATAAATTTGACCAAAGAGGTGAAAGATCTGTACACAGAAAACTATAAGACATTAATGAAAGAAACTGAAGAAGACACAAATAAATGGAAAGCTAACCCATGGTCATGGGTTGAAAAAATTAATACTGTTAAAACATCCATATTTCCCAAAGTTATCTACAGATTCAATGCAATCCCTATCAAAATTTCAATGACATTATTCACAGAAACAGAAAAAAACTACCTTAGAATTTTTATGGAGCCACAAAACCCTTAATAGCCAAAACAATTCTGAGAAGGAAAAACAAAGATGAAGGCATCATACTTCCTGATTTCAAACTATACTACAAAGCTATAGTAACCATAACAATATGGTACTGGCATAAAAGTATACACATAGATCAATGGAACAGAATCAAGAGCCCAGAAATAAACCCTCACATATATGGGCAACTAATATTTGACAAGGGAGTCAAGAATGCTCAGTGAGGAAAGAATAGTCTCTTCAGTAAATGGTGTTGGGAAAACTGGATAACCACATGCAGAAGAATGAAATTGGATCAAAATGAATTATGTCCATGCCTCTCTCTCGCTTTGTCACAGCTTACCCTTCCCCCTCCCCATATCCTCAAGTCCATTCTCTAGTAGGTCGTAAGTAGATAGCTAGTGGGAAGCAGCTGCATAGCACAGGGAGATCAGCTCGGTGCTTTGTGACCGCCTGGAGGGGTGGGATAGGGAGGGTGGGAGGGAGGGAGATGGGAACATATGTATATGTATAACTGATTCACTTTGTTATAAAGCAGAAACTAACACACCATTGTAAAGCAATTATACCCCAATAAAGATGTGAAAAAAATGAATTAAAAATAAGACCTGAAACCATAAAACTCCTAGAAGAAAACGTAGGGAAACAGCTCCTTGACATTAGTCTTGGCAAAGATATTTTGCATAAGACACCCAAAGCACAAATAACAAAAGTAAAAATAAATAAGTGGGACTACATCTAAATAAAAAGCTTCTGTACAGCAAAGGAAACAATCAACAAAATGGAAAGACAGCCTATGGAATGGAAGAAAATATTCACAAACTCTGTATCAGATAAGGAGTTAATATCCAAAATATATAAAGAACTCATAAAACCCAACAGCAAAAAAGCAAACAATCTGATTTTAAAATAAGGTATAAAACAAGATTGTGGTAAAAGTAATTATAAAAAACTGATACACAGTATCATGTATTATATTCCAGACATTTTATACCACTTCATTATTTAATTCATATAACACCCCAATTCAACTGTTATGCGTGAGATAAATGAGGTACATATCTGTTCACTACCTTGTTCAATATCACACAGTGAAGTAGTTTAGAAGCACTGTCATGACTTTAGGTCGTTTTGATACCAAATGCTGTGTTTTTTCCTTCTTACTAACTCTAGCTCATCAAGAGTGTATGTCTATGCTCCAACAGAAGGAAAATAAAAGTAACATTTTATACTGGGTAGATATTTGCCAATAACATCCACCCCACACATCCTCCTAACCATTCATTCATTCATTTAACAAATACTATTTTACGATTAACAATGTACTAGGCTCTGAGAAAATCATGTTAGGCCAAGAAGAGAAGATCTACCATGTTTTTAACATGTTTTAATATTTTCTCGTTTAGAAGATGCAATTTTGCTTATTATTCTTCATGATTAATCTCTCACATAGAAAACCCAACTTAGATACTTATTGTGTAGGAAAGTAAATTTAGGGATTTTAAAGTGCTAAATATGATTACATAGTCACCTTCATACCCCTTTCCCCTGCCCCAGTAGCATATGCTAAAGGCTTAACATTAATAGAATTGAGAGTTATGAAGGGATTTTATTTGCTTTGTATCCATGAAATTGCATAGTTCTCAGTCATACAAGTTCAATGAAACCCTCTGAGTATAACACCCCTGGTTACATATTCCACTTCATATACTACATAATTAAATCACACAACTAAGCATACTGGGGTTGTGCCAAAGTACATGAAGCCACCTCAAATTTCCCCTGGGCCCATGGGATGATTACATGTTACCCCTTTTATCTGGGGGAAGCTGGAAGAGAGGGGTGGGATATATGACTAGTCATGGTCAGCAGACTCGAGGTTGAAGTTATGAACATGAGTTCTAGACCTGTACCGTAATTTATGTACCATATTTAATATAAGAATCTCTTGTCTTTTCCCCTTTCACAGCAACCTTGGAGTTCACATGTAGAGAAGAGCTGTAATAAAGAGTCTGACTCAATTTTTCATGTGTGACTGCTAAATGCTTTCAAGCTCCACCCCTCTTGTTTTTCCTTCTGACCCACACTGGGGGCAAGCTGATAAGAAAACCTGGGTTCTCCCTCCTTTACTTCAAGTGGTAAATTCAAACTATGACTGGCTCAGCCCACATGAGGAAATGTTCACCCAGCCTAACTTTCTAACTGCCTAAAAATCCTGTGTCAGTCACCACTCTCTGCTCAGTCCTTTTGAACCTGCTTTAGGAGCCTTTCCAGCTTTCCCAATAAGGCCTCAATATGTGAGTGAAAATCCTTCGGGGGGTGTTTGTGTTTGTGTTTGTGTGTGTGTGTGTGTGTGTGTGTGTGTTTGTGTGTGTTTTCAACAGTCTTGACTTCTAAACCAAATTCTGACTGAGGGTCCATCTCATCTCTAAAGAAGGATCAAAGCAAAGGTGAACTCCCTACATGGAAGAATCCTAAGTCTCTGAGTTACTTAATAGAGTGGAGCTTTCCATTGCTTACCTTATTGAACTCTGATATGAGTGAGGAACAATTTTCCACTGATATTTAAGCCCAATCTAATATGAATAATGCAGAAATTAGAAGCCTGAAGTGGAGTGTTTCTGTAACAAAACTAAACTTTGGATGTTGAGAGTAGGAATGAGGTGGCAAGGAACCTAACATCAGAGACTAGAAAGATGGCATGTTGTATATTAAGAAACAGTCAGTAAAATTGGTGATTGAAAAAATAGGAGGCAGACCAGAGACCACTGAGCTTATAGCTTGAGGGAAAGAAGGTGAAAAGCAAAACTTTAATAGTGCAGATTGTTTATTAGTAGGTTTATTTGGCTTAAAAAAATGTGATAGGGCTGAGCTCTGGAAATAATGTCTATTTTAAATATAAATGAAGTAGTATAGAATGCCCCCCAATTGATAGTCTTAGAGTTTTGGAAAAAAACAAAAGCTTCTGGATTCCAAATGTATATGAGAGTAAAAAGGGCTTTGATCAACAAAGATCTAATGAGATTTCTCATTTGAACAGAGTGACTCTACCTTATAACCAAAGGTCAGATTAATGGTATGCCCTCCCCCACTCAAACATGATAGTCTCAAGGTATCTTCCATTACACTGAGAGAAAGATACAAGGGGTGAATGAGCACAGAAGTAAAGCAGATATGAAAACAATGACTAGGAAAGAATTGTGAAAGAGGTCACTAGCACATGGAACTCACTGGAAAAATGCAGATCAGAAACCTACCAGGTTTTTGAGGGAATTCTATCACCAAATCAACCAAATTTTTCATTTGCAAAAGAAAAGCACCTTTCCAGAGAATCTTAAAATAATCATGGCAGAGGAAGGAAACTACAACAGTTGCACCGCACTCTAGGAAGGCATACTCTCCAAAGCTTAATTTTGATGTCACCAAGAAGAATCATGGATGGAGAAGAATCTCAGAGAAGTAAATCCAGGGGCTAGGAGGAACAGTGGACTATGAAGTTCTTCCCGCAGATGAGGATGTGGACTTTCACGATGTCTATTCATTGGAATTTTATAATTGAATGCACAAAGGGCTGCTGTATGTTTCCATTTGTTCCTTTATAATTAGGAATGGTTTTTATTATGATTGTGTCCCTGTTTCAACATTTTTTGAAGATGTGGTGTGGAGAGCAGTCTACTTCTCTTTTGAGCTCATGAGTTGTCATAAGACAAGGATTCTCATCAGTGTTGCATGTATAGGACTCTGCATCACCCAGAGATCCTAAACTTTGAACTGGATAGAGCAACTGGTGGAATCTTGAGGTCTCTCCCTGGAAAAGTGGAATATGTTTTCTAGGGATGGAGGGAAAGATACACATGATCACCAGAAGGGTAGACTCTTGTAGAAACTGACCAGATACTCACCAAACCCACTCTTGCTGAGGCAACTGGAACTATATTCTACTTGCTAAACTAAACTCCCCAGCCTCCTTGAATCTGTATGGGACCATATGACTAGTTCCTGCCAAGGGAAAGAAGGTGGCAGTAGTATGCTACTTTTGAATGAAGGCATTTAAAAATGGGTGTGACTCATGTGCACTCTTCACACCCACTCCTTCTGCTGACTGGAGGTTATAATGGCAATCATGAAATCATTTGTTCAGGATGTGGTTACTCAGCATGAAAGGAGTTTGGGGACATCCATCACCTGTGGAGGAGAGCCACCTGACCAGGCTTTGTATGCATGAGAATTAAACCATTATTATGTTAAATCCCTCAGATTTGTGTGTGTGTGTGACAAAAAATAACATTAACTGCCTAGACTGTGCCACCACAAATACAGTTTTTTTTTTTTTTCCATTAAAAATAGTAGTTATATTGGTAGTGGTGGAGTCTGGAGAACGTAGCTCTAACTTTTGTCACAAACAACTTTAAAAAGGTAAAGCGCTACAAAGTGTCCGAAAGCAGTAATTTGAAAATATATATTTTTCTATACAGATACAAGTAGCAGACAAGTCCATGGAGTTAAGCAATGTTTTCCTTAATTTTCCCTTATTTCATGTTTAAGTTCCATTTCATTAAAGGCCCTTCAACAAGACAAATGAGCCCTGATACCTCATGTTCGACAGAGTGTGTACTGGATAGGATGAAAGTAGTTAGGGTACTGTAGATCTAGCACCACTGAGATCCTGAACATGTGCTCTACTGGGTTACCCAGTACACTAAGTTGCCCTAATAAATGCCTATTTATGTTACTCTTGCCTCTTGGAGAAACTGTCATTTTCAGAATATCACTATAGCCTACCGAATATTCCTTAAAAGCACTGCCAGGCTTTTAGGGCATGGAACTAACAATTCATAGCACCATCTTCTATTTTTGTGCCTAACAGTAGGGTATGGTGGCAATCTTCTGGTCAATAAATTCATGTTTTATCATCTCCCCCTTTTTCTGATGTGTGACTCACTGGCTGCCCTTTGCAAATTTAAATCCCTTTCCACCAAACAACTGGCTACATTGTTTTCTCTCTTCATCTTTCTATAATCTGCAGTGAATATGTGGCATTAAATGGAACGACTGATCTGGTAACCCCCTAAAAATGACCACTGTTGGGGTTTAGATCTCATTTCAATGACAACAGAGCACACTGAAGATTTTTTCTTTTATAGAAGAAGAATAAAAATATCCACACTAAATTTACAATTGGCTATATTTAGATCTCTCCAGTATAGGTAATTCCTATCTTTAAATATCATCAAATGTCAAAATCATCCATCATTTGACATTTTTTTAGCACAGGCAGGAAAAGGTTTGACTTCTCCTTAAAACTGAAACAGAAAAAAAAATGTACATATGTCTGTGTCTCCATACACACACATATTTTACAACGTATGTAAGCACCACAAGCAGAAAGCACTAGAGGCAGCACAGAGTGGAGGTGGCTGGCACACTGTGTAGCCAGCTAATCGATTTGTTGGGAATTAATTAGGATCTCCCAAGCTAGGAGGTGAGGAGGAGGAATCAAGAAGGTGTTATGATCCACAATTCCTATCTAGTTTGGGCAAAACATCCCTGGAAGTTTCCTGGATGAGGAAAATAAAGAAAAACAAAAGTGATGCAGTGTTTTTTGCCTTCATGATACATACTTCGTGTTCCTTCATTTCAGTCCAATGACTGTTGTTTTCAAGCTTGTTCAGTGATCTCTCTTCCCTGATGAAGACTGGTTGTCTGGTATTGATGATAATTGTGTAGTATGTCTGACTAACAGTCTCTAGGGATGTCTCCTTCTTGGCAGAGATGACAAGAAACAGCAGGGAGATGTATTCAGTATGGAATGGAAAGAATACAAAAGTGAGTTTGAGCACAAAACAGGAAAGCAGGGAGAGCAGTAAGAAAAAGGAGTCTCAGAATGTTAATGCTTGATACATTTTAAAGACTATTGGGTTTTTCCATCTGAGGAAACTGAGACCCAGAAATAATAAAGGAATTGCTCAAGACCACAAGTATTTCCAGATTTGATATCTTTTTATTACTCTCAGTTACCTGTAAAAACTGTATCAGAGAACTTATTTCAAAGCTGACAATTCTACCACTGAGGAAAAGTTTCCCTCTTAAGACAATTATGTCTCTGCTCACTCACGTGTTCTTACTTTCTCCCTCCAACTCTCAGTGATCAATTTTGAATAATTCTGCTTACCAGAACTATCATTTTAAACGGTGACTTTTGCTTCAGGCACCAGAATGTCACAAAAATACCTCACTGCTTACCTCTATGCTACCTTCCTAGACACGAGAAAAGGCCATTTGAAAGAAATAATGTAGTTTTGGTTATTTTTTCTGGCTCTCTAAACAGCACCAATGTTGATCTACTTCAAGACATAAGCATCTTACTGCTGGAAAACCAGATACAGATCTGTGAATTAGTGTCAGGATCCCATCTCTGGCACCTGTACTACCACAATCATTTCCTATAATGAGGGAGACTGAACTGGGCAGATGTGAAAACTGAGACTCCCAGGCCAACCCCATGGTGCATGGCTTTCCTGTCTATAGCTGGCTTGTTTGAGGGCAGAAATTAAACCTGTTGTTTCCTTCTCCCTTATACCGAGATCCAGTCTTTTTAGGATGTGCTCTTAGAACACTTTGATCCTTCCTAATGATGATAATCCAGGAATATTCCTTATGTTCACTGGCTATAGAATTCTAGTAAAACTCCCAGATGCTGTGCTGACTTTGGTTTTAACAAAGTTTTTTTGTTTCTTTTTTTTAAATCTTGCTTGATTTTTATTCTGACAACAGCATTCATTGACCTTGATATTGGCCTTGTTGTCTTTTACCTCTCTTGGGTGACAAAATTCTGTGAAAAGATTAATAAGCTCTTTCTTACCAAGATCCTTTAGCACTAACAAAACTTCTTGAATTATGCTGATGAAATCATTTTTCACTTCAAAATTTGGTCCCACTATTCTCTATCTAATTGGAAAATAGCAAGCTCCCATAGTTGAACTATAGTTGTAGATATCAAGTTCTTGACAAAATTGCTAAATCGCTGTGTTTAATTGAAACAACTGCTTTCCGGACTTATAATCAGGAATTATTTAAAGTGTTCTAAGACCACACATTCACTAACTTATAGAAAAAATAGGAAGGCATATATGAAATATGCTGCTTCAAATCAAATGTGGCTAAAATATTCACTAACGTTTTTACTCAAAACTTTATATCAATGAACAATTGTTTTAATTTAATAAAAAGAGAAATTATGAGCACAAAGCATCTTAGTTTTTATCTTCTGACAAACGGATTATCTAAAGTATAAGTAACCATACTATATATATAGAATAATGCATACATGACATAACAGCAATGCTTACAAAGTGAAACAGAGAGGCAAGAATTATTCTTTTACACTTAGTTTCTTTGAGGATGACGAGGCAATATAATTTGAAAACTTCTTATATTCATAACTCATATCTGATTTTGATGAATATTTAATTACCTGAGGTCTTTTTGGAGGTTTAAACTTTAAGATCACTTTCAAACATGAAGCTAAAATTTAAAATTCTATATCATAACTTTCAATATCTCTATGATGACATCATGAGGAATGATAATTTTATCCTCAAAAACTTAATCTTTGTTCCTTTTAAAGATAGCTAAATTTTCTAAAAGAAAGTGTCATTACAGAAGTTCTATTTTTAAAAATCGTTAGGACAACTCTCTTACACCATATACAAAAGTAAACTCACAACGGATTAAAGACCTAAGTGTAAGACCAGATACTATAAAATTCCAGTGAAAAACATGGGCAGAATACTCTAACACAAATCACAGCAATATTTTTTGGATCCACCTCCTTAAGTAAAGGAAATAAAAGCAAAAATAAACAAATGGGACCTAATTAAACTTAAAAACTTTTCCACAGCAAAGGAAACCATCAATAAAACAAAAAGACAACCTACTGAATGGGAGAAAATATTTGTAAATGATATGACCAATAAGGTATTAATATCCAACATACATAAACAGCTCATACAACTCAACATCCTAAAAACAAACAATGTGATTTAAAAATGGACAGAAGAACTGAAAAGACATTTTTCCAAGGAGGACGTGCAGATTACCAACAGGCACATGAAAAGATGTTCAACATCACTAATCATCCAGGAAATGCAAATCAAAACCACAACGAGGGACTTCTCTGGAGGTCCAGTGGTTAAGACTTCACCTTCCAATGCAGGGGGTGCGGGTTCAATCCCTGGTTGGGGAGCTAAGATCTCACATGCCTCACGGCCAAAAAACCAAAACATAAAACAGAAGCAATATTGTAACAAATTCAATAAAGACTTTAAAAAAAAATGGTCCACATCAAAAAAAATCTTAAAAAAAAAACACAATGAGATATCACCTCACACCTCTCAGAATGGCTATCATCACAAAGAACACAAATAAGGAATGTTGGTGAGGATATGAAGAAAAGGGAACCCTAGTACTCTGTTGGTGAGAATGTAAATTGGTGCAGCCACTGTGGAAAACAGTTTGGAGGTTTCTCAAAAAACTAAAAATAGACCTACCATATGACCCTGCAATTCTACTCCTCAGTATATATCCAAAAGAAAACACTAATTCTAAAAGATACATGCACCCCAATGTTCATAGCAGCATTATTTACAATAGCCAAGGTATGAAAGCAACCTAAGTGTCCATCAACAGATGAATGAATAAAGAAGAAGTGGTATATACGTACAATGGAATACTATTCAGCCATAAGAAAGAACAAAATTTTGCCATTTGCAGCAAAATGAATGGACTTAGAGGGCATTATGCTAAGTGAAGTAAGTCAGAGAGATAAAGACAAATACTGTGTGATATCACTCATGTGGAATCTAAAAATTACAACAAACTGGTGAATATAACAAAAAGAAGCAAACTCACAGATATAGAGAAAAAACGAGTGGTTAACAGCAAGGAGAGGGAAGAGAGGAAGGGCAATATAGAGATAGGGGAGTAAGAGGTACAAACTATTAGGTATAAAATAAGCTACAAGTATATATTGTACAACATGGGAAATATAGTCAACATTTTATAATAACTATAAATGGAGTATAACCTTTAAAAATTGGGAAACAGTATATTGTACACCTGTAACTTATATAATATTGTACAGCAACTATACTTTAAAAAAATAAAGTAACTTAGCCTGAAAAAAAAAGGAATCTCTAAATTCCAGTTTTTTCTATCATGTAGAATTTACAGCTGTAATAAAAAGAAGAAATTTTCTTTTAAAATATAAAATAAAAATCATTAAACAAAATGTGACTATCTATTGAAAGTATTGAGCTCAGGAGTGGCAGATCCACAAGGAAAGCACTCTAGCATTCATACAGTAGTCAGAAACCTGAGGTACATGCTTAGATTATTGATTTTAGACTTTTCTTCCTTTTTAATATACATTCAATGCTATAACTTCCCTCTAAGCACTGCTTTCGCTGTATCCTACAAATTTTGGTAAGTTGTGCTTTCATTTTCATTTTGTTCAAAATATTTTAAAATTTCTCTTCATATTTCTTCTTTGACCCATGTGTTATTTACAAGTGCACTGTTTACTCTCCACATATTTTGGGATTTTCCAAATATCTTTCTGTTATTTATTTCGAGTTTAATTTTATTGTGGTCTGAGAACAGACATTGTATGCTTTCTATCCTTTTAAGCTTTTAAGGTGTGTTTTATGATCCAGAAAGTGGTCTATGTTGGTATTCACCAAGTCCATGTGAGCTTGAGAAGAATGTATACTATTCTGTTGCTGTTGCATGAAGCAGTCTATAGATGTCATTATACCCAGTGGATTGATTGTGGTCTTGAGTTTAGCTATGTCCTTACTGATTTTCTGCCTGCTGAATCTGTCCGATTTATTTAAAATTTGTTATTGGTTTATAACATAAGTTTCATGTATTCAATATTATATTTTGGCTTCTTATACACTACAGTGTGCTCACCACCAAAAGTTTAGCTTCCATCTGTCACCATACTGTGGATCTGTCCATTTCTGAGAGGTATTGAAATCTCTGATAGTGGATTCATCTATTTCTCTTTGCAATTCTATTTGTTTTTGACTCACATAGTTTGATGCACTGTTGTTAGGCACATACACGTTAAAGATTGTTATGTCTCCTTGGAGAATTGACTCTTTTACTATCATGTAATGTTCTTCTTTATCCCTGATGACTCTCCTTGCCTTGGAGTCTACTCAGTCTGAAATTAACATAGCGACTTCTGCTTTCTTTTGGTTAGTATTAGCATGGTGTACTTTTTTCTATCCATTTACTTTTAATTTATATGTGACTTTATATTTAAAGTGGGTTTCTTTTAGACAACATCTAGTTGGTCTTATTTTTGATCCTCTCTGTTAATCTTTTAATTGATATATTTAGACTACTGAAGTTTAATGTGATTATTGATATAGCTGGATTAATATTTACCATATTTGTTGCTGCTTTCTATTTGTTAACCTTGTTCTTTGTTCCTATTTTTGTCTTAGACTCTTTTTCTGCTTTCATGATTTTAATTGAGCATTTTATATGATTCCATTTTCTTTCCTTCCTTAGCATATCTGTTACACTCCTTTTATTTTTTAACTTTTTTTTAGTGGTGCAGGCATTCATTTTAATTGGTCAGAGTTGAGGACATATCAGCTGTTACATATTTTGAATATCACCGTTAGGTGGTTCTAAATATCCAAAGATATTTACCCAAATGATTCCATTTTATTTGTTGATATTGATTTTTTTTCTAAATACTGCTGCAACTATTACTGTATCTATTACTCAAATTTATTCAAACCTTGCTATATTTCTTATTACAACTCTGTAAGATATATATTATTAACCCTGTTTTGTATAGGAAGAATCTGAGGCTCAGCAGGGATAAATAATTTGCCTAAGGTCACATGGCTTCTTAGTGGCAAAATAAAGACACCAATTCAAGCTCATTTGACCCCTAAGTATGCGTTAATATTACTGAAATATCCAGATTTTCCAGTGAGTGAGTGAGAAAGGGAGAGAAAGAAAAAGGGAGAAATACAACAGTTTTCATAAGTCAAATTAACAAATATTAAAATTAGGATATCTTATATATATGAGTGTAACATAAATGGCACTTCCATAAATAAGGGGTGGCATATGTTTTACTTGATATAGTAGTTTTAGTAGAATGAGGATGGTAATGCAATGTAGGATAATCCATTTGGAAAGCAGTCTGACGATATATACCAAGTATCATAAAAATATTATTATACTTCATTTAATAACTATATTTTTAGAAATGTTTCTATATAAAATATAATTAAATATTAAAAATGTACATGCATGAAGTTAGGTGAAATCTGATTTGTAATAGCAAAAAATTGAAAAACCTAAAAAGTTAAAAATAGCATTGGTAATAAAATCAGGTACACCTTGGTTGATTAAATATTATAAAGTCATTTAAATGACATTTCTAAAGAATGTTTAAAATACGGAAAAGATTTCTGCTATAATGCTAAGTAAAGAATAAAATCAGGATACAAAATTGTGTATATGCTATATACGCATACTTATGTAAAACAAAAACCTCTGCAGACATAGGAAGGAAATACACTTAATGTTAATAGCTTTACTTTGGTGGTACACTAGAATTGAGTGTTTTAATTTGTTCACCTTTATATATTTCTGCTTCAAGAAAATTATTTTGGGCTTCCCTGGTGGCGCAGTGGTTAAGAATCTGCCTGCCAATGCAAGGGACACAGGTTCGTGCCCTGGCCAGGGAAGATCCCACATGCCGCGGAGCAACTAAGCCTGTGCTCTACAACTACTGAGCCTGAGCTCTAGAGCCCGCAAGCCACAACTACTGAGCCCACATGCCACAACTACTGAAGCCTGTGCGCCTAGAGGCCGTGCTCCACAACAAGAGAAGCCACGAAAATGAGAAGCCCGCGCACCGCAACAAAGAGCAGCCCCCGCTCGCCGCAACTAGAGAGAAAGCCCACCCACAGCAACGAAGACCCAACACAGCCAAAAATGAATAAATACATTTTTTTTAAAAAAAAGAAAATTATTTTGATTAATCCTTGCCATGGTCATCGGCTTTGTGTACTGTTATTCCTGGCTCTGCTATATCTATGTATGAGACACTTGTCATTTGCTTATAACTGAACTTGGAACACTTAGAGGACTTTAGGGTAATGTTCTTCTCTCTGATACCATTTATCCAAATCGATAATCCTATACTAAGGCAGACTTGTTTGCATAGTACAAGACACCCATGGTCTATATCTGTCAAAGACTTTTCCAAACCTTATTATACATGTGAACATAATTACACAATACTACTTAGTAACAGAGGTATGTCTTATGGGGAATATTTTTATAGTAAGTTACAAAACTTTTTAAAATATTTTAATTATTTTCAACTATCACTTAATCTAACTTGGAGCTTACACTCAGATATTTATGAAACTAAGGATTTATAACCATTTTATTAAATGTAAAACCTTCTATGTAATTAGGATCTAAGGCTGGGAGTATGGGTCCTGGGAACAGACTCCCATACTAACTGGAAAAGTCACTTAGGTTCTCATTACCTCAGATAGCTTCTTTATAAAATGGAGTTGTATCTATCTTGTAGGATTGTCGTAGGAATTTAGTGAGCTAATACCTACGTGACATTTACACGTAGAACAGTTCCTGGTAATAATAAAAATGTTCAGTGTTTGCTATTACTATTATTCCCTCCAGTTTTGAAAATCATTTCGTGTTCAAATATCTCTGACATGTTTCTCTGAGCTGCTGTCAGTGTCTCTGTAATTCTTCCACAGTCAGGCTATTTATCTTATTTTATTCTGTTAGAGGTGATTGGAGTAGAGATTCTCAGTTGTTGCCTTTTCACTCAGCACTCACTAGTGATATAGACACTTGGTCATTAGTAACAAGGCCTCACTGGAACAGTTCTCAACCTTAGAGCCACAAGCCATACTGATAAACAATGAATGAAATCAGTATATTCATTTCAAATTTCTGGAAGCCCAGCTTGACTAGGATTTTCCCTGCTGCTATCTTACTTTTTCTACCTTAAGAATTCTAGTTTTCTCTCCCCTATGACATGAAAATGAAGAAAAATCATCTGTTCAAAAGACTGGCCCCAAGAGTAAATAAAATTTTCCATAGCCAGGCTCTATCCTGTCAGAAAAAACTATTTTTCTTGTCATTCTTAAAGAAGAATAAAAAAGCCTTTTCCCCATTTTCTCTTTTTCTTCAAGACAGTCATTTTTTTCCTCCCTAGCTTTTACCATTAGGAATCCCTAGCTAGAAGTAGTTGGAATCCAATATCTTCTTAGGAGCACTTAGAGCACGCTTAGGCCCTCCTTGACCTTTGCCTTTCCTCTGGGTGTCAGGCGTCTTCTTCTGATGCTTTGCTCCTGCTGCTCCTGTAAAAGTCAACTCAGCCCAGATAACTTTTTTCCACAAACCACCACACTATTCTTTCCATAATACCTTGTCCTGGTGAGGATGGCCCTCACAAAGAAATGCGGTGAGAAAAATAAAGGTTGTTTGCCATAAACACATGTAGTGGTTAGAGAATAGTATAAACATCCATTAATACATCCTTGGGAAGTTTACCTTGGTTACTCAAGGGGATCCAAAAATCTGCTATTTTAAAGAGATGAAAACCATAAATATGCTTATTAAATCTGGCTCAACAAAGGTGTCTTGAGTGAGAGATTATAGGAACTTCTCAGGGTTTTCCTGGGCACGTGCACAGCCCTGCACATGCATGTGGTCTCTAGATACTCACAATTATGTCAGAGCTTTTCAAAGCCCACTGTGGGTATCTCATTACCCAGATCTTCCTTTTAAGTTTTTTGGTCAGCCTCTTGTCCCAAATGGTAGTGCCTTCTTAGGCAGCTGTGGTGTTAATCCATTGCCACTGATTTCTTTTGTTTGTTTGTTTTTGGACATATGCCCTTAGTTTGGGCTTTTCCCACTGAATGTGTTCTGAGATGGATCAAATTACATGAAGCCTTGTAAATGGGCTTTTCCCAGGGAGCTGCCAGAGGGATAAAATAGTGGCAATTCTCTAGGGAGAGGGCTTTATGAGGAACTGCAAACCTTTTCTACTTATTCAAGTGTCTTCTAGGCTACTGTTTTTCACAGCTATGAAGGTGTTGAAGCTGCCTGTTGTCAATATTACCTTGGAGGTGTGGAGAGGGGGATGAAGATAGCGAAAGTTCCATCACCACAAAATTCGCCTTTCTTTCCCAGATTCAACTGTTTCTCCTGAGTAAACGCTCCTCTGGTTACAGCAGGACTTTAATTGTCAAGGTTCTGAAAAGGTTGATTTTGACAATTTTGGCCAGTGTTCTTTTTGTTTTTACAGCTTTTTGGTCTTCCTTCCTCTATCATTCCAGAGTTCCCACTCTTCCTCTTGCTTTTTGATCTCCTCCTGGTACCACACATTGGTCAAATATGCAAGCAAAAGACAAATAGCAAGGGTTTCAGGTAATGCAGTCCACAAAATCAGTCTTCTAGAACAAAGAAAAAGGCTAAAAATGAAAGAAGTATGTCTGGAGGAGCAACTGGAGATTATCCACCACATCATTTTTGTAGAAACTGATGTGTACACCAGAATACCAATTTCTGGCTTCACAATCAGAAGTAATTTTCACATGCACATGCACTTGCAATTGAAACGACTAGGGCATCCTCTCTCTGTATGCAGGAAGCAAACTTATAATCAGCAGTCTGCTTGTTGGCAGGAAATCGAAAAATACAAGTAAATAATAATGTCAAGTTTAGTTTGCTAACAACTTCTGTGTCTGAAGTAGGAGTATGTTTGGCAATAGAACCATCTTCTCCCTACAAAATATTTGGATGGGTAGTGCTAATGGCTTTTTAAAAATCATTCTCCTTTTCCTATACTTTATCAGCTGAATAAACTCCATTCTCATAAACGCCATTTTTCAGATGTACATTTACTCAGATAGATTTAAAGTCTTACCAAAGTGGAGACATTCCTCTCTCCTTAAGTTTTTTTTTATATCTTCAAATAATTTTTCATTCACTGGTTTTATGCTTAAATTCTCAGAAAATTATCTTATTTTCCATATTTTAAAGTTATTAGGGTAAGGTAGTTCCATGTTTGCTTTGGATGCTGTCTATATTGGACTGGTTATGTGAGCCCTTGTGGACTCAAGAAGATCCATAAATTTACTATCAAGAAAATAAGAATCAGCGGCTTCCCTGGTGGCGCAGTGATTGAGAGTCCGCCTGCTGATGCAGGGGACACGGGTTCGTGCCCCGGTCCGGGAGGATCCCACATGCCGTGGAGCGGCTGGTCTCATGAGCCATGGCCGCTGAGCCTGCGGGTCCGGAGCCTGTGCTCCGCAACGGGAGAGGCCACAACAGTGAGAGGCCTGCGTACCGCACAAAAAAAAACCAAAAAAAAAAGAAGGTAAGAATCATAAACGTGCTCATTAAACCAGGCTGAAGAAAGATGTCTAGACCAAAAGAATCCTTACTAGTATTTTCCTATAGCACAACTGAGTAAGGTTATCTAGAAAACTCAACACAAATACAAATTTAACCAAAGATTCTTTTATCTATATTGTAGTTTTATATGGATTTGTCACTTTAAAGACCTAAAGACCGTTAACATATGAAAACTAATTGCTTGATCATAAAAGCAAAGTTACAAAATAGTTTTTATAAGTCAGCTTAGGCTAAATTTTGCTAGAGCAACTTTCAACAGAAAAACCTCAGTGGTTTACTATAACAAAGATTTATTTTTCACTCAGTTTACATATCTATTATGGGTCTGATGTGACTTTATTCCAGGAGCCCTGCCTAAGATACTGCTAGTCTTTCAGCAGATAAAAAAGATATGAATAGTACAGTACACTCTGGCCAAAAACTCTTCTCAGAAGTGACCCAGTTCACTTCTACTTACAAATCATATGGCCAAGCTTAATTCCACAGTACAGATAAGTGTATTTTTCCAGTGGGAGAGAAAACAAAGTGCAAGGAGACATGGTGAATACGTTTGACCATAAAGTGATATATCATACTCTCCTAGTCACTTACCTTGAAAACCAAAGTTACAAGTGTTTCCAAAAAGCATCTATGGTACCTACTATATCCTTCTTATTAGGCCTTATAAGCATGAATTATTAATATAGCATATTAATTGAATGTCCCATAAAAATTTTAAGATAATTAAGGTCCCTGTGGACTAACTTAGTGAATGAGAGTTGACATAGATCTGAAGTGAACTGATGAAGTAGCACTGCTATCCATGCCAAGTGACAGCCTGCTATTCTTCTGTCCTCTCCCTTTTAAAACAGGGGGACAAAATGGTTGCTAGATCACAAGCTGCACATCAAGCCTGTGTTTTGTTTGCTTAAGCAAAGAAAGCACGTCTCTAACAGTAAACAGATTTACCATTATTCACTGTTATTCTTCACAAAAATGTTTACCTTATGCTTGGTCAAAACAAGGCATGATAAAGAGGATGTAACAGAAATAATGACCTCTGCACAAAGAATTCACTTTGGCTAACTCAAGTAAAAGTGGTTTATTAGAGAATATTGGGTAGCTCTTGTAAGGCTGAGAGAAAGTGTAGAGGCTAGCGCTCTAAACTGAGAAACAGGATTGTCTTATTCGGGAAAGTGCTGCTGCAGCTATGAGAGCAAACACCACCGGCAATAATGACTAAGAACTTGACTTTCCAGCCACTTTCCAGCACCAGGGCCATTTCTGTGATAGCAAGTCATCCCTTTTCTGAAAACTAGATGCCTCCTCTGCCACGAAAGCCAGATAGAATGGAAGCTCCATACTGGTCTTGTTTTCTCACACTGCTCACCTTTGCATCAAATTCACCCATAGCGCTCCTGGTCACATGCATGTTCCTAGCTGAAAGGGAGGTTTGGAACATGACATTCTGCCTTCTATGTCTGTGAGATATATAAACTTCACAATGAAGGAATTTCACTAAATATAGTAAAACTATTATTAATTAGAATAATGAGCAATCATGAATATGTCATATACTTCTACACGTGGAAGTAATGGACTAAATATACAAGAGAAAACTAAATGCTAAACCTGCAAGAGAGAAGCTAACATGAAACAGAATGATTGGAACAACAGAACTCTGGAAAGCTTCAATAAAAGGAGACAAGTCTTTGAAAGCATCACTCACCAGGTAAATTTAAAATGATATAATTGGGCAGCACTATTTACAATAGCCAGGACATGGAAGCAACCTAAATGTCCATCCACAGAGGAATGGATAAAGAAGATGTGGTACATATATACAATGGAATATTACTCAGCCATAAAAAGGAACAAAATTGTGTCATTTACAGCAACATGGATGGACCTAGAGATTGTCATACTAAGTGAAGTAAGTCAGGCAGAGAAAGACAAATATCATATGATATCGCTTATATGTGGAATCTAAAAAAATGGGACAAATGAACCTTATTTACAAAATATAAATTGAGTCACAGATGTAGAAAATAAACTTATGGTTACCAAGGGGGAAAGGGGGGAAGGGATAAATTGGGAGATTGGGATTGACATATACACACTACTATATATAAAATAGATAACCAACAAGGACCTACTGTATAACACAGGGAACACTATTCAATACTCTGTAATGACCTATATGGGACGAGAATCTAAAAAAGAGTGGATATGTATAACTGACTCACATTGCTGTACAGCAGAAACTAACACAACATTGTAAATCAACTATACTCCAATAAAAAATTAATTAGAAAAAATAAAATAATCGGTTGTATGTTTGTAAAAGGGAAAATTTTACCTTATACCTGTCAAATAGAAAACAAATCCAAATAAATCCAGACTTGGTAAGGAAACACTTTATTCAAAAGGACTATTGCAAAGAGATTGTTGCAAATAGAATGTTCTGACCATAAAGTCTGTAAGCACCTTGAGAACTTGGCAAAAGGAGCTTTTCTTCTATAGAGAGGAGTAAACAAATTGGGAATGGGGAAGAGGGAAGAAAAAGTGGCAGTCAAACAGATCAGGGAATGCTTTATTCTGAGTCCAGCCTATTCTCAGGAGATGTTGTTAAGGAGGGGCTGTATCTAGCTCAGACTGAGGGTGGGTCAAAGTCCAGGGACCAACCAACAGCTTGGTTAACAAGCATTTTGTTGTGATTGACAAAGGGGAGGAATAAGCAGTTCTGCTAATCATTTATGAGACAAAGAATGAGAATTTGGAGAGTGTGTGCCTGGCCTTGTCATAGGTAAACAAGGGGAGCATTCTTGCATCTTACCTAAGTCGTATGGAGAAGGGTGGTTCTTTGCAGTAAACCCTTGTCCATGACAAAATGGTAGGGAGGATTCCCTTATCCTTTACTATTTTTCAGGAACACAGAAATCAGCTCTAATTCAGCACTGTCAAATCCAATGCCCTAGCCAACAGAGTGTGGATACTACTCCACCCCTGCACTCTAGTTCTAGAGATTTATTCTCTCCAGAGTTAAGCCAGAGAGGATACGCATTTCAGGATACCAGGTACAACTGACAACAGGAGTGAGATGTTATAGTGAAAACATGGGAATTAAGTGAGACCTGTTAATAGAATGGTGAGAACCCACCACTCCCCACAAGCTCCCTTCTGCATTTACTCTGAGAAACTATAAAATAGGTCCTAACTAGCCCAGGAGCAAAGGCCTACAAATACTGCCATTCGTAAAGCCCCTGATGAAATGACTGGAATCCTAATCCACTAATTTGTGAAGACTGATATATATATATATATATATATATATATATATGTGTGTGTGTGTGTGTGTGTGTGTGTGTGTATATATATATATATATATTTTTTTTTTTTTTTTTTTTTTTTTTTTTTTTTGCGGTACGCGGGCCTCTCACTGCTGTGGCCTCTCCCGTTGTGGAGCACAGGCTCTGGATGCGCAGACTCAGTGGCCATGGCTCACGGGCCTAGCTGCTCCACGGCATGTGGGATCCTCCCGGACCGGGGCACGAACCCATGTCCCCTGCATTGGCAGGCGGACTCTCAACCACTGCGCCACCAGGGAAGCCCAAGACTGATGTATTTTAAGGCCCATCCATGCATAAAATATATGCAATCAGCATACTTTTATCTCACTCCTAAATATAAATGGACAAACAAGGATTCTGACACTTGGGAAAACCTCTAACAAGAAAAGGGGGGGGGGGCAGAGATGGAGGGAGGAAAGAAGGAGGGAAGGAGAGATAAAGAAGAAAGTTATTAAAAACAATTCAGGGAAAAGAAAATAATAATAATATTTTTAGAAAAATAAGGAAATATTAAATCTATTGAAGAAGTAATAAATGCCATCAAATTAAAAAAAAAGTTGAGAGACCAAGAAATGGAATAAAAGTGTCAATAAAACAGTTTAGAAGATAATATCAAGGAAGTATTTCACAAAATAGAAGAAAAAGTTGTGAAATAGGATGAAGAAAAATTTTTAAGTTAGGGGATAAATCTGGGATGACTAAATCTGAATAACAAGAGTTGAGGAAAGAAAGAAATGGAGAAAAAAAAAAAGATGTCAGGGAATTATAAAAGAAAATTGATCCAGAAAACTTTCCAGAAGTAAAGGACATCAGTTGCTTGAATTGAAGGGGCCCACTCAGTGACCAGAAAATTAAAAGGAAACAAACACACACAATTATAAAACACCAATAATAAAGAGAAAAATCTTAAAATATAACAGGGTGAGGGTATGAGAACAAAGATCACGGATCAGAATGGCATTGGATACCTCACTGGCAACACTGGAACTAAAGAGAGGATAATGAAGAAACACCTAACATTTTTAAGGACAAATTGTTTCCAACCTAAATTATTGTACCCAATCGTATTATCAAATATGAGGATAGAATAAAGGTATTTTAGAATGTCAATGGTCACTCTCTAATAGATAAGGAAAATTACTGGAGGATCTGTCGCACCAAAAGTTGGAAAGTAAATGATGAAAGAGGAAGAAATGGAATGTAGGAAATAGGGGTACAACACAGTTGAGTGGTGAATGAAACTCTGAGGCTGATGCTGAAGGGAAATTCCAGAAAGACAGCTGTAAGCAAGCCAAGAGAATAATTAGTCCAGATTGGAGAAGAAGGATGGAATGTTTAAGGAGAGACAAATCCAAGAAAATGGTGAAACTGATAGGATATTTGATGCATTTGAACACTTGATTGGAAGTTTAAAGCTCTATTGAAAAGATTGGAGATGAGTTCATGGGGAGATATTTAAGTAAACATGTGATTATGTTATAAAGAGGCAGATCTTATAATTAAGTTCTACACTAAATACTTTGGAATTTATAGGGGGAAACAAATCTGCCTGTGGTACTGCTTGCAAAGAAGATGTGACCATTCATTCAATCACTTATTCAACAAATGTTAGTTGGGGTCTAATACACATCAGGCATTACTCTAGGTGCTGGGAACACAGCAGGGAATAGCACAAACAGTCCAGTTGGGGAGAAGGAAAATTAACAAAATGAATAAATAAATGTTAAACGCTAGGAAGTAAAATAAAGCATCGTTTAGGATCAGGGGTGTCAAAAGGGTGAAGCATGGGAGAGGAGAGTGGGACTTAAAGGAGCAGCCATTGATGGATAAGGGAGCCTGCTAGGCTGAAAAGGGAATCCATTGTTTAGAAGAGCCTGCCAATTGCACAACTATCCATTATGCTGCTCCATGGATGCTTCAAGACACTTCTTCTGAGATCTGGGAAAGCCTTGTCAGACCTATAACTGACTGAATAGCAGTCTTTTCATCATCCCAGCCATTCGTTAAGCATCAACTTCAGACATCTATTGGACTGTTTCCTAGAAACAAGCCTTTCGGGCAGTTCTCGGACCAGGGAATTAGCTTGAATAATTTTGGTTGAAGCATTATCTCAAATTGGTCGTAATTTGGTATAAAGATTTTCCAAATGGACTTTGTTATCAACAGATATGAATTTAAAATTCTAGCTCTGCCATTTACTCTCTCATTGATTTTGGACAAGGGTAGTGGACGAGGTTCCTCACCCAGGCTGCAGAATCTAAGATGGAGTTTGGCAAACAGATGTTTAGTAAGGAGTCCCCTGGGGATCAACAGCTGGAGAAGGAAGGGGAACGAAGAGGCATTAGGTAGAGGGAAAAGTCAAGCTTCAGTGCCATCTTGGAGACCCCAACCATCCCCACTGGGAGCTTGGGCACTGGGAAAAACCCTTCAGAAATGTCCCAAGTTGGTCCAAGATAGGTATTTTTGTACCCATTTTTTCCCGTTTATTTGAAAGGAGATTTATCAAGTACAGAAAATCCATTTGATTGTTTGACAGAACAAGGGTTATGTTAACATATGGATACAACTTACTGGCATAGATTATTTTGAAACATTCTGAATAATTCAAAGGTAACAAAAATAAGGAAGTAACCTTTTACATAAAGGGAGATTTTTCCACTTGGGGATTTTACATCAGGATGAGAAATTTAGCCACAGCTAGCATTTAAAGGCTACCCTGAGTGCATTCAGATATTTGAAACTATTTTTAGGCCTCACTGTCTCCCTGACAATGCTTTTCTATATTGAGGTCATAGGAAAATTGGAAACCATGCTGTATAGCAGTTGCATTTTAACTTGTGGCTTATAAAATACCCATTTCTAGACAAAAACAAAGCACTGTAATCAAATTTAGTTAAAAATAAAAATGCTGCTTCCTTTTTAGAGGAGGATGTGCTATAACTATCATTAATAATTCAGTCCATTAATTACAGAAATAAAATAATGGTGTTCATTTTTTCTTTCATGAGTCATAAGACCAAATAAGACTAATATTTAAAAGAAGTGAAATCTAATCTGCAATTGTTGTTTTTGCAGATATATGCAAATGGAATTCCTCACTCCATACATCAATAATTGACAAAATTAATTAATAAATCTATATACTGACAAATATGAATTAATAAATCCCTGTATATTCTATACTGTTCTGGGCATTATGATGAATATATATGTTAAATATAACATATAGTCTCTATCCCTTATATTCCTTATTACATAGTTATTCAAGACCCAAAGAACCTGAAAAGAGTACAGCCATCCCTTGGTATCCATGGGGAATTGGTTCCAGGACCCCTGCAGATACCAAAATCTGTGGATGTTCAAGTCCCTTATATAAAATGGTGTAGTATTTGCATACAACCTACACACATCCTCCCATACACTTTAAATCATCTGTAGACTACTTATAAAACCTAATATAATGTAAGTGCTATGTAAATAGTTGTAAATACAATGTAAATACTATGTAAATAGTTGCCAGGGTATAGCAAATTCAAGTTTTGCCTTCTGGAACTTTCTGGATTTTTTTTCCCCAAATATTTTCCATCTGCAATTGGTTGAATCTGCAGATGTGGAACCCATGGATACAGAGGGCTGATTGCATACTTAAAAACTGATATGTATCTGTCAGGGTTTTGTGTTGCAAACTGAAACTGACTTTGGCTTACTTAAGCAGAAAATGAATGTATGGCAAAGATATCTGTCAGCTTACAGAACTGACAGGATGTCTGGAGAACCAAGCTCAGAAAATGAAAGCACTGGGAGGTTTGTATAAGAATAAAATGATACAAGCTTTTTTCACTGCTGCTGAACTCAGCCCCTTGTGCCAGATGCTTCCATAGCTGTACACCTAATTGTTCCTTTCCTTCACATTTGTGGCACTCTCAAAACTCACGTTCTCTATCCAGTTAAGTTGCAGAAAAAAGGAGATTCTCCTTATTTGGTCTTTTCAGTAGGAGTTTGGGTCCTGTCCTTCACAAAGATTCCAGTTAGGGACAGTTCCTCCAAACTAAAGAGGATAACTGGGTGCTGGGAAGTCAAAAAATGACAAATGTTTGCTACAATGTGAGCATTCTGAAGTTTGTTGGAGTCCAGTGGACAAAGATGAATAAAGATGGCGTAGCCAGGAAAGGACTCCATGCAGAAGGAATGAATTAAGATGCATTGGCCCACTGTTTGACACTGGGGTGAATGGAGCAGGGCAAAGCTGAGGAGAAGTGAACCTTGGCAGTCTTGCATGTATCAGAAGCCCTGATTGCTGCAATTCAAGGAGAACCAGTGATGAGATCTACAACTCCCTGACATGCTTTTAACCCTCCTTCTTCTGCCACTCTGAGTGGGTATGTGCCCCCAAGTCACGATAGGTCATTATTCTGCAGCCTGGTCATAGAAACCCAGGTGTTTGCAAGTTTGATGGGACCATGGAGCTCACCTGTGCTGAAAGAAGTTCCTTATTTTACAGAGGACAGATCTGAGGCCCAGAGAGGGAGAATTACTTACTCAAAACTGTTCAGTCAGCAGCAGAGTCAGAATCAGAACCCAGCAACTTGGCTCCAAGGCAGGTGCTCAGTCTACTAAATTTGTTAGGTCTGTCATGTCCTCATTACACCAAGGGCCACTGCCTTGTTCAGGTCCTCACTTTGACTGTCGCCTTGGCCTCCTAAACTGTCTGTCCCCCTTTGGGTTACTCCAGCTCTCTGCGGCTGTCAGATTTATCTTTAAAAATGGAAGAACTGACCATGCCTTAACCTGCAGTGATTTCCCAAATGAATGAAGTTCAGACTCCTGAGCCTAATTCCTGAGGTGCTGGCTGCCCCTTAGACCTGCAATACCCATTTCACTCTGAGAGTCAAGTCCTTGTCAAGCTCCTTCCATTGTTTGTAGTTGCATATGCTTTATCCTCTCCCTGTAATACCTTCATCCCTTTCCTTTCTATGAACTTCTTTACATTTCAAAAATCAATTCAAATCTAATTTTCCCAAAGAAGATATTGTTGAGTATCCCACAAAAGCTTTGGCATAGCCTTTTCTATGGTCCCATAGCATCCTCATACACATAGCCATTGCAGTCCCAACTGAGTGTATTTGTTAAAACATTTCTCTTCCTCTCTCTATTTGAAATGTCCAGGAAACATATTGAATCCTCATGCCCAGGTCAATTTTTAGAAAACAGCAGGCATTCAATGAGTAATTCTGAATAAGTAATTGAATCAATCCACCTTTCATAACTTCCAAGAACTTCTATGGGCCCAGAAACACGGACTTGAGAAACATCTTCTGTGTTTTGACTTAAATTTCACCTGCACCGATCAAAGATCATTTACACTTTGAAGTTCTAACCCAATTTTAACATCTTTAGCCTTTTACAAGTCAAAGAGTAAATGTTTCCACAAATATAGCTTTGTCATCATTTTCATTTTGAGAATGGACTCGGTTTTATACAATTTTTTATGAGAAGATGGTTCCCCAAAATGAATTAATACAATAATCTATTAAGACTCTGAATCATGTCATGAGAAGTAGGTCCAAAATAAAAGTTGAACTCCTTAAAAATAACTAGTGTAAGGATTTGAGTACTTTTAATATATAAATTCTAGACGCTTGCGGCACTGTTTAATTTCTAATTTATCAGTGTTTTATGTACTAAACAGACTTTAATATGGTGACTGTTTAAGAGAGCTGTTAGTAAGAACTATACTGTTATACCTTCCCTTTCCCTTTCTCTACTTCCTAACACTAACTTAAAGGAGTAAGAAGTAAAGAAAAAAGGGAGAGGAAGAGCTAAGAGCAATAGGAAATGACTGGCAAAGTAAGCACCTGGAAGAATTCAGTGTCTCAGCCAGAGTTATTCTGATTTCAGAAGTGTATGGATTTGGGAAATAAAGATTTTACAGAAGTGTACAGGTTCTTGAAGAATAGAGCTAAACTCTTATTTTCTATTCCAGTAACAACTGGCATATGTTGCCCCCATCAGAATCTGGGAATATAAAATGACTAAGACTGGTTACAACACTAAATACCACAATGGCATGAAAACCACATTGACGGGTTTATGAGGGCTCTTAAAGGACAGCTGTGCTTCCCTGCTACCTTTCCATGGAATCCAAATCAATAGAAAATGGCATTTCAGCATTGCACTCCTGCGAATATTAAATATCAAATACTCCCAATGCTGGCAGTGAGTGAGCCGCATTGATTGTTTCTCCCAACTCCACTAGCATACTGCTAATGACACCTGCCTCTGTGGACTTTACTATATGTGCTAATATGCACCACGGGAAGGATGTTGGTGACAGATGGTCACCTCTTTAGACTATTTATTGGTATAAAACTGGAATTGACTGCTTGAACAATGAGTAGGCTCGTCATTTAAAATAAATGGTTTGGGATAGCAAGAAGTGCTTGGTCTACTTCCTGGAATTCACCATCTGGGTGCTCAGCTGACTACAGAGGAAGATGGCTTAGAAGGGTAGAGAGACCCTTACTACCTATTTCCAGTACTGTCTGGCCTGCTTTTCCTAGAATCAAAATATATACTGACTCTAATGAGGCCATAAGAGGGTCACAACTGGATCAGACAATTGTTCCAAAATCAAATAGTTTGGGATGGGGTGTGGATGGGGAAGGGTCTAGCACCACTGCTGTACTGCACACAGAGACACGCCATGCTGCCTGGGTCACTGTGAGCTGTGAGCCGTGAGCCGTGGGTGGAGGATGGGAATGGAGGGCCCTATCGGGACACTCCAGAGGCCTCCTCAAGCAGATACATGATCTTTCTCAATGCTCCTAACTTGCTCATTCCAACTCCTTTCCCTCATCTTTTCTCATTCAGCAATTGGCTTTCTCTGCTTTCAATTGCCCCAATCTTCCAGGCTATCATCTCAGCCTAAGGAAATCAATTTGGCCCCTTAAGACTTGCAAATGTGGCACTTCAGTTACAATGAATGTGAATGGTGTTTGAACTGCCCAGTTACTGCTGGTTCTGCCCAGAGGGTTAGTGGTGAGGGGTTTCCTCTGGTCCCAAGAATGGGGTTTGAAAGTGAAAGGCTTCCACTCTATTTCTTTTTCTTTAAAATATGCCTGAAATTATTCATATCTCAACTTGCAGGAGACAATTTCCTTTCAAATATTCCCACCTGGGTCACAAAAGAAATTCCTCTTCCTTATCTACTTTGACTTTGACCTGATTTCTAACTAAACAGCATCTTCTTATATTAAGAGAGTTTTTCCCCTTTCCCTGATCTGGGGATGTTATAAGTTTTCTTGTATTAACTATTAATGAAGGGCATCATGCCCAGATTGCTTCACTCTGATCTCTAAATCCAATGTGTCTAAGAGAGGCAGAGAAACCTCGGCTCACCCCCCCACACTACATTATCAACATAGTCCACCATTTTTTATCACTGATGTTTACTTAAAGATTTGGAGTTCAGTCAGAAAATG
Organism: Phocoena sinus; assembly: GCF_008692025.1. Taxonomy (NCBI): domain Eukaryota; kingdom Metazoa; phylum Chordata; class Mammalia; order Artiodactyla; family Phocoenidae; genus Phocoena; species Phocoena sinus. Next base: position 31,366,815 of record NC_045784.1, on the reverse strand, counting down.
ACAGAGGATAATAAAGTAAACTGCCTACTGCTCAAAACAAGTATTATCTATATGATGAATATAAATGCAAAAGGACAGAGACTCACTTGCAATTTTAACAGGAACAATAGGTTCCACAACTACCTCACTACCTATGCTTTTGTAGCTAATAACGATGACAAATCTCTCTTGGTACTCTTTTGTAGGAAATAAAAAGCCAATAATTAATCTGTCATCACACACACAGACATAATAAAGGGATTATCACTTAGCATAGGCTCCTGTGTAGAACAGGCATTCAAGAAATACTTGTTTAATGCATGGAAATCAGAATATTTTGCTAGAGTAATTATGACTTTGGTTTTGTTCACAATTCTGAAAGTACTGCTTCCAATGAGTGGAATCAGCTACTGAGCATGTTGACAATTTGAAGACATTTGTGACCCACCTTCATCTGATTACATTACAAAATGAATTGCTTGGAATCTTATGTGTGTACAGAATGCAAAAAGTGGAGAAAACACTGTATGGATTCAAACTGTTCAAGATCAAAGACATGAATAATCTTTCTAAAAATGAAAAAAATTATGGGGAAAGCTCATTCACTTGAAAGAGGACAGCTGTCATTTTCTTAGCTATATTACACGCAGTATATACTGAAGCCTTCTGTATGGAAAAAGAAATGGATATAAGACTGCTACTGATCTTCTAGGATTAGTAGATAATGAAAAAATTAGAAAAGAGTGAAGCCCACACTAAGCTACCCGCACATATATGACTAAGAAGCCTGAATTTGCAATTCAATCTTAAGGGAATAAGATTTCCCCTTCTCAAAATGACTCAGGTAACAGGTAGTTCCATATCAAGCATCTGTTATTACAACCCCTCCTTTACGTTATTTGCAAAACATCACTAGATACAACCATTTTTGGAAAAGCATTTGAATTTACCTACCTCTGTTGAGATTAAGGAAACTGTCAAAAGGAAATAGTTTGGTTTGTGATTGCTGCAACTCATCATATCAACATAAACCACACACCCCTAACACACACATGATTTAGGCTGAAATATTAGAAAAATTATTAAGGATGCTGTCTTAGTCTTCTAAGGCTACAATAACAAATATCATAGATTGGGTGGCTTATAAATAACAGAAATTTATTTCTCACTGTTCTGAAGGCTAGGAAGTCCAAGATCAAGATGCTGGCAGATTCAGTGTCTGGTGGGAGCCCACTTCCCGGTTCATAGACAGCAGTCTTCTCACTGTAGCCTCATATGTCCTAAAGGGCAAAGGAGATTTCTGGGTTCTCTTTTATAAGGGTACTGACCCCGTTCATGAGGGCTCGGCCCTCATGACCTACTCACTTCCCAAAGCCCCCACCTCCAAATACCATCACACTGGGCTTTAGGATTTAATATATGAATCGTGGATGGGATGGACACAAACATTTAGTCTATAGGAGATGCCCTGACATAAATTGTTGGCCATTAAGAGTTACTGACTTCTCATTTCATATTCTGCTCTAGGAGTCAATTCCAATAAATGGCACTGGATATCAAAGTTGGCCTCAATCGTATTTGTCCAGCCTCAGTTGAGAAGTTATGAAATAAAAAAGACAATTTTCAGAAAATAAGCCTTATCTTCTGCAATCAATTATATCACAAGAACTAAATCTTCTTTAGGAACCATGAATCTAGATAAGGTGGTTCCTGGCACATGAATTTTGATTGTTGCGGGGAGTAAGCTACAAGGAACATGTGAAGAAAAGAGTATGTTTGGGACCTTGTCATGCCCAGGGATATGCTACCTATGGGTGCTAAAAATGCATCAAACATAAATGGGCAGATGAAGCATACCTAGAGAAAAGTTGGTGTCAAACCTAGGAAATTTGGTACCATATATATCAGGAGAAACAGTAAGATAAAGAAATGATAAAATGAAAAAAAAGTTTGTTAAACAAGAGAAGTAAAAGAAAAAATAAAGCTAGGAGAGAGGTGGGGTCAGATAGGAAAATAGTTTGTTCTTTTGTTCTTGGAATTATTACTCTATATCAAGCTCTATATTAAGTATTCAGAAAAGTTAATGGACAAGAAAGTTATGGTCTCTGTCCACAAGTCCTTGGGTGAGTCTTTTATTTGGGATCCTACTTAGGTCATCTCTTAAATGTCAGGTTCAGCAATGTATTAGGGTCAGAAGACCTGTTTCTTTCAAGGCACAAAGTGCCTGTAGGTCACTGTGCAAACATTTCTTTAAAGGTGACTTGACAACAGTAGTCCAATTAGTGATACCCTTTCTGGAATCATTAGACTTCTCTTTTGCTGTAGTTGTAGCTATTTATTTTTTATACCTCTTGAGGACTCAGCAGGTAAGAAAGTAAAGGAAGGGCTTCCCTGGTGGTGTAGTGGTTAAGAATCTGCCTGCCAATGCAGGAGACACGGGTTCGAGCCCTAGTCCGGGACGATCCTACATGCCGCGGAGCAACTAAGCCCATGCGCCTCAACTACAGAGCCTGCGCTCTAGAGCCTGTGCTCCATAAGAGAAGACACCGCAATGAGAAGCCCGCACACGGCAAGGAAGAGTAGCCTCCAGTCACCACAAGTAGAGAAAGCCTGCGTGCAGCAACAAAGACCCAACGCAGCCAAAAATAAATGAATAAAATAAATAAATTTTTTAAAAAAAGAGTAAAGGGAAAAAAAATTTCTGGTATGTTACAGCATCTAGTGAGAATTCCACTATGACAGCCTTGCAAAAGGAATCTCCTTGTTTGGAAAAATATATACCAAATAGAAAAAAAAAAAAAAGACATACCACATTCACTCAAGTGTAGTGTATAGTATTTGGATCATTCTATAAGGTTTGATCCTGTTAAGGTCCCACTGTTGCTGACTTTAACAATTCTAGGAAACTAAAAGGTTAGTCAGAGACATGCAGTAAAAAATAAATACTGCATTTAAAAATTTTCCTCTTTCATTCTTTTAAATTTGTTTTTCTTCTTCTGAGCAAATCAGAGCAATGCTCTGCTTGAAAATAAATTCCCATGATGAAGAGTAGTTCTTGGGAAAAAAAAATCAGTAAATCCAGAGAACTGGTGGTGTTATCTGGGCAGTTGGCCAATCACCCTTATGTTATCTAGACTTAACAATGCATGCAGTGATAACACCAGTAACAACGCATGCAGTGATAACACCAGATGGTCCATTTTCCATCTGTCCAGAGCCACTCAAATTCTTTCCAAAGAGAAACATTTGGGGATTCCCAACCTTGATATGCCCAAACACAAACTGTGAAATGCAAGCGGAAAATAGGAAGAATGAAAAGTTCCCTTAAGGGTGCTTTTTTGTAAGTCACCAAAAATTAATGAGAATTCGCACTGTGATTAAACTGCTGGTACTCTTTTGGGTTACCAATGAATATTGACCAATAATCATTCTATTGACTGTGTGCTCCTCAGCTTAATAGGGAGTGTTCATCCCTCTCTTATCAGAGTTTCCCTTTTTGCTGCTTCTTTTTTCCTGCCTGTGCTTAACTGCTTAAAGATACATTCTTGAATTTTATGCCCAGACTTCTACACTATTCTCCTGATTCCCCAATTTTGGATCATTTTGGGGGGTACAGCACTCTGAAATGAAAACTATAAATAGTGACACCCCGTTTAGCATGCAGCAGGTCTTGGCTACTTCCTCCTCCTATTCCTATCCTCAAAGGCAGTGTCCTTCACAGGTAGCCCTAGTCAGCAAGCTGTACATAGAGAAACAATTCTTCTGGTTGGTAAAATTGACACTGACAGAAGAAAGCTAAATGGGAAAACAGTAAAAAGTTAATGGTTAGACTAAACTACCATTAATTTTTCCAAAGTATTCTAGAGTCTATGATTCTATAGAAATGTATGCTATATAGGAATTGATGAAGATGATTTCTGGTCAAGAATTGAGGATTGGGGAGTTCCCTGGTGGTGCAGTAGCTAAGAATCCTCCTGCCAATGCAGGGGACATGGGTTCGAGCCCTGGTCTGGGAAGATCCCACATGCCGCAGAGCAACTAAGCCCATGCACCACAACTACTGAGCCTGCGCTCTAGAGCCCATGAGCCACAACTACTGAGCCCACGTGCCACAACTACTGAAGCCCGCACACCTAGAACCCATGCTCTGCAACAAGAGGAGCCACCGCAATGAGAAGGCCACGCACCACAATGAAGAGTGGCCCCTGCTTGCCGCAACTAGAGAAAGCCCGCACGCAGCAACAAAGACCCAATGCAGCCAAAAAAAAAAAAAAAAAGAATTGAGGATTGTACCCATAAATTTGGAATGATTTATTCATAGGTTGTTAGGTTTAAAGGGGGGACCTCACTTCAAGGGATTAACAAAAACAGAATTTTCAGGGTAAAAAGATAAAGAGAGATAAGGACAAATATGTTATTGACACTTTGTAGGCAGAAATGTTGAAGGTTACAAGTTTATATCCAACCCTGGGGTGCTCCTGAATTTCTGTGAGTGACAATGCAAAATATCTAAAATGGCAAATGGAAAATAATTTTAAATTATGTCGTGGTTTAGAGAAAGCCAGAGTCAAGACTTGGACAAGGAGCTTTGCATGAAATCTAGCACTGCCACAGAAAATATGGCTAGACTTGGCAACTGCCTGTTCATGTGGGTGAAAAGAAATTAAATGTAAAGCTGATCTCAGGGCTTCAGAATTTAGAATGTCTGGCTGTAGGTGATCCCTTGAAGACAGAGGGTAGGGAATGTATAGATAGAAGATTCTGGGTCTACTCCCCTTGAAAAAAATTCTTACTAAATGCATTTACTGTATTCTCTCTGTGACAGTTATTAGTGAATATTTTAAAGCCTACATTCTACTAATGATAACTCTATTTGCATAGCTTATACTGTACATTTCTTTATAAGAACCTTTGGATAAATGAGAGTATCAGATAGGCTTCCAGAAGTAGAGAAAAGCCTCCATCAAATGGTCAAATTTAACATAATGAATGGACAATTTTCATAGGTTTGGGCAGGTTTAAAGAACAAACAAGCAATTATGAAGTCCCCAAAGACTAATGTCAGCTGAGAGGAATTACTTCTTATGCCTGAGGTGGCACAGAGAAGAAAGGGTGTTAGGAGAGTCTGGTAAGAACTAGTCATGCATACTAGCGGCTATCAGAAATGAGGCATGGCCTTAGAGGGACACAGCTATTGCCAAAACCCTGGTGACATAAGGAAGGATCTGGTGACGGGAAGGAAATAAATCAGCTGTGTTTCTGTATGCTAACAGTGATCTATCAGAAAGAGAAATTAAGTCAACAAATCCATTTACAATAGTATCAAAAAGAATAAAATACTTAGGAATAAATTTAACTGAAGAGGTGAAAGATCTGTACTGAAAACCATAAGGCATTGATGAAAGAAATTGAAGAAGGCACAAATAAATGGAAAGATACTTCACACTCAGGGATTGGAAGAATTAGTATTGTTAAAATGCCCATAATATCCAAAGCCACCTACAGATTCAATGCAATCCTTATAAAAATTCCAATGGCCCAATTTCATTTCTGTCTATGGGTGAGTAATAGTCCATTATATATATGTACCACATCTTCTTTATCTGATGTGGATGGACCTAGAGTCTGTCATACGGAGTGAAGTTAAGTCAGAAAGAGAAAAACAAATACTGTATGCTAACACATATATATGGAATCTAGAAAAATGGTACAGATGAATCTATTTGCAGGGCAGGAATAGAAAGGCAGACGTAGAGAATGGACGTGTGGACACGGCGGGGAAGGGGAGGGTGGGCTGAATTGGGAAATTAGGTTTGACATAAATACACTACCATGTGTAAAATAGACAGCTAGTGGGAACCTGCTGTATAGCACAGGGAGCTCAGCTTGGTGCTCTGTGATGACCTAGATGGGTGAGATGGCGGGGGAGGTCCAAGAGGGAGGGGATATATGTATACATATAGCTGATTCACTTCACTGTACAGCAGAAACTAACACAACATTGTAAAGCAATTATACTCCAACAAAAAAAAATTCCAATGGCATTTTTCACATAGAAAAAGCAATTCTAAAATTCTTATGGAACCACAAAAGATCCTGCATAGCTAAAGCAATCTTGAGAAAGATGAACAAAGCTGGAGGCATCACACTTGCTGATATTATTATATATATATACACATATTATATATATATAACATATAAATAAAATATATAATCAAAATATATATAAATGAAATATAAAAATTATATATATATATATAAATAAAATCATGTCTTCTTTATCCATTCATTATTGATAGAAACTTAGGGTTTTTTCCCCGTATCTTGGAAAAATGCTTTTCTTATGAAAAATGCTGTAATGAACTTGGGAGTTGAGATATCTCTCTTTGAGATCTTAGTTTCATTTCCTTTGGATATGTACCCAGAAGAGAGATTGCTGGATCATATAGCTAGTTCTATTTTTAATTTTTTGAGGAACCTCCATAATATTTTCCATAGTGGCTGCCTGATATACATTCTCATCAATAGTGCACTAGGGTTCCCTTTTTCCACATCCTCACCAATACTTGTTAACTCCTGTCTTTTTGAAGATAGTCATTTCAACAAATGTGAGGTGATATCTCATTCTGATTTTGATTTGTATTTCCATGATGATTAATGATGTAGAGCACCTTTTCATGTAGCTCTTAGCCATTTGTACATCTTCTATGGAAAAATGTCTATTCTGTACCTCTGCTCATTTTTTTTAATTAGATTGTTTAATTTTTGGCTATCAGGTGGTACAAGTATATGTGCTGGATATTAACCAACCCCTTATCAGATATACAATTTGCAAATATTTTCTCCCATTCCATAGGAATGGAATTTTGATTTTGTTGTTGGTTCTCTTTGCTGAGGAGGTTTTTAGTTTGATGTAGTCTCACTTATTTTTGCTTTTGTTGCCTTTTGACGATCCAAATAATCACTGCCAAGACCAGTGTCAAGGAGCTTTTCTCCTATGTTTATTTTTTTGGGTTTTATGGTTTCAGGTCTTAAGTTCAAGTCTTCAAACCATTTTGAGTTGATTTTTGTATATGGTTTAAGGTGTATGGTATTTAGCATGGAGAGACCTTGAGGACAGTATGCTAAGTGAGGTAAGTCAGACAAAGAAAGATAAATACTATATGATAAAATAACCCAATTAATAGAAATAGAGACTAGAATGGTGGTTACCAGTTGCTGAGGGGTGGAGGAAATGGACAGATGTTGGTCAAAGAGTACAAACTTCCACTTATAAGATGAGTAAGTTCTGGGGATCTAATGTACACCACGGTGATTATAGTTAATAATACTGTATTATACGCTTGAAGGTTGCTAAGAGAGTAGATTTTACATGTTCTCATCACAAAAAAAGAAATGGTAATTATGTGATGTGATGGAGTAAGCTAATGCTATGCCGTATAATCATTTTACAATATATAATTGTATCAAGTCAACACACTGTACACCTTAAACTTATACAATGTTATACGTCAATCATATCTCAATAAAGCTGGAAAAAATATAAATAAAATTAAAAATTCAGTTCCTCAGTCACACTAGTCACACACAAAAAATGCAATCACATGGCAAGATGCTCAAAATTAAATACAACGAAAGAAATACAAAATTGAAATACAAATTTCTCTTTTTAGATAGGTACATAAAATACAGGTTTGGTTAGGGATGTATAGACAGGAGAACATTTTTAACCCATCAGATGGTAAGTGTTGGAGCATTCTACTGAGAGGTTTTCTTGGTGAGAAGATGCAAATAAGTCATAGAATCTGTCAAAATGTCCATATGGTGACAAGGGAAGATTACCCAACTTACCCTTTTGACTGGTTTTCAAGCAGCTTTTGGCTACAAGCCTTAAGTTGTATATTGGTTAAATCCATGAGTCACCCAAGATATACACACACTTACACACACACACGCACGCACGCATTTAAGGCAGCTTAGAGTGGTTAAAAAGACTCTGAAGCCACGCCCCCTGGGCCCAAATCCTGGCTGTATCTCTAACTACAGGACCTTAGTTAGCCAAGTTACCCAATTGTGCAAGGCTTCTGATTCCCCACTTGTAAAATGGAGGTAATGATATATATACAAGTGGGGTTGGGTAAACAGTAAATTAGTTAATACATTTAATACTTAAGACTGGTCTGGAACAAAGAAAACACTTAACCATTATTATTACTATCATCATTAGTTCTATAATAAAAATATGAAAATATATAAAGTATTAACTTTGGTTAACTGTGGATATTGGAACAATAAAGTTATAGGTACATCCTTTAAATTTGTTTTTACTCCTCTAGCTTATCTAAGTTCCCTAATAATATTGTTTATATAATCATGAAAAATCAAAGTGCTATTTTTTAAGGTGCTAACAATTCTGAGGAGTAACTCATTAAATGGTGAGCCCTGCTTGGAGCCAGAGTTGAATCTATGATAACAAAAATTGTGTGAATGATCATTTTAACAGTATTTAATATTTGAATAATTTCTACATTGTGGAATGTATAGAACAACACAAAGAAAATGGTACCAATCACAAAATCCAAGAGAGACACCATTACATTTTTCTTGTAATATAATTCTAGGAGGTTCCTGTGAATCACAGACACCTGAGTTAAGTGCTCACACCTCAGGACCTTCCCAGCCCCAAATCCCCAGAAAGCTCTCATCTAAGACTTTATCAGCAACACTTGTGGTAAACGCTGTAGGCCAAAGAAGGAAATTCTTTTCTGCTGCCCCTCTCTCAAATTTCTTTTTTTCGAACCAACTTTTCCTAATTCCTCTGTCTCTGTCTTACTTTCTCCCCTTTTCCTCCCAATCAAGGTTAAAGGAATAATAACTGATCATTAAGTAACTGAACCTTCCCTTCTGGGAATGATTTAAATTCGAAAAGTGTTAATACAACACAGCAAATACAGGTGTGTAGGGGTGTGTGTGTGTGTGTGTGTGTGTCTGTGTGTGTGTGTGTGTGTGCGCGCGCGCGCGCCTATATGCTAATTAACCTCAGGGAATTTTAGGGAAACTTCTGTTTTTTTGTTGGAGAAATTAGAGAAAGAGTTCAGAAGGTTGATGCTGCTCAAGTACAGATTTGCCAGTTCAGATACTCTGAAAAAAAATCCTTCATTGTAATGAATTAGAATCCTACTCTTGAAATATTGGACTTTAAAATTCTTTTTAAAAATATTGAGAGAAGGGGTTAAGTTGTTGCACATAAGGTCACAGTATATACGATATATGCCATACTGTATATACTATATATGATCTACCATATATATAATTAGTGTATATAATATATATAATAATCTGCTATACTTCTAATGAACCTCCAAGAGTGTCCTGCTCACTCTGAAGCCAGACTGATAGTTTCTCTTTACCAATAGACTGTGTGTAATAAGAATTCACATTTATGAAGAGGAAGAAGGGAAAATGCATTAGCACTCTGCTGTTTCAAAAGGCCGAAAAGGCATTTGATCAGATGATTGATTCTCATCTGTCATGAAAAGCTTTCTTATAAAGAAAAAAAGAGTCTCACTATGTTTCTAATAGTAAAATGGCCGATTCTCATTTCCTGCCTAATGAATTATTTACATACTCCACCGAAGGCCATTTACACTCAATCTACACTTAGGCAGTGCTCCAGACTATGGTGTGCTCATTTATAGGAGACTCTCGCTCTGAATTCAATATATCCTCCTCATTTACTCTGAAAGCGGTGGTGTGCTCCACCTCAGAGAGGAATGAAGATCCAGTTACGATACATCTGCCCTTCTGTGATCACAGAGCAACGGGTGGAGTGAATTTTTGCAAGGATGCCATTATTCAGTCAATGAAAATAGACAAAAAGGATAACTCAGGACAAAGAAGAAAGAGCCGTAATAACTCGAAGGCAAGACTGAGCCTCTTATCCCGAGTATCTTCGTATCTTCGAGTCCTGTTGCCATTTCCTCACTGTCCCCCCACATTCCTCCTCCCTGACCGGCTCCTCCGGGCACTAGAGCTCCCTGACCTAGTGAACTTCAGGAGAAATCGGTGGAGACAGTGGCCTTGAAACTGAGGATGCTGCTTTAATATCTTGGGAAATCTTCCAAGTGATTTGGTTATTATTTTTAGGCTTCCTTCTTTCCGAAGGCTTTACTGACAACATCTAGCTCATTCATATATAGAGTAGCAGGTTTTCCCCTCACAGAAAAGCACTGTTTTCTCTCTCCGTGGTAGGTAGGAGGAAAGATGTATCTTGAAAGCCCTGCTGGTTCCTCCAGTCCTCTGCCCTCAGTACAGAGATGGACTGGGGGCCTTACAGTCACAGTAGAGGTAGCAGGCTGGTCCCCAGCCAGAGGTCTCAGCGCAGCAAGGGTAAATACCAGTGAAATGGAGATCAGCTGCCTCTCAAATGCTCAAAATGCCTTGAGTTTCTCATTTCATGTTGCTGGCAGAGTTAACTTCCCCATTAACACGTCAGCTGTGAAAATGTATTTTTAGCTTCTCGAGCAACTGCTTGTGGACAGCTTTCCTCATTTTAGAGTGACATATCACTTCCAGTTATCAATTTGACATAGGCATTGAAATAAAATGTATCTCTGCGTGGAGTAAAGATGTGATGGTGAAACACAGAGTAATAGACAATAGTATGACTGCTTTGGTGGATTAACACATTGCAACAAGGAGTTCCAGGTGTGATTCGGTAAAATGTGATACAAGTCGACACCCTTTTCTGGAGTGGTAAAGTTGACCACATTTTAATGTAGCTTGGAATGGCCACAATCTCCTGAGGAATTCATCTGAAAATTTAGCATTTTGGTTTAAAAAAAATTTAATTTATTAATCCAGTGGCTCTACATCTCTAAATATTTTCTGAATTTTAATAATTCAAGTGTCAAGATTGTGGCTATAAAGTTTTACTTTTTATTATCAATAAATTTAAAAGTTACAAAATGTTTCATTTTGTCACTTCATGGTATTTATAAGATATCCTTAGAAGTAAATTATTTTTCTTATTTTTAAATTATCATGCAGTAAAATTGACTTTTTGTTGTACAGGTCTATGAGTTTTAACACATTTAGATTTGCATAACTACCATCATAATCAGGGTTGAAAACAGTCCCATGCCCCCAGAAAACTTTTTCAAACAGCCTATCTGTAGTCAAATAGTTTCCCACCCAAACCTCTGACAATCGTTGGTCTATTCTCCATCCTTATAGTTTTGTCTTTTTCTGAATGCCATGTCACACACACACACACACACATATACATATATATATATATAGTTATATGTGATCATATATCATATATATGTATATTATATATACATATATAATTACATATTGTATGTATATATAATTATACAATATATAACCTTTGAGACTGGCTTCTTTCACTCAGCACTTATCTAAGCTGTTGTGTGCATCAACAGTTCCTCCATTTTATTGCTGAGTAGTAACTTGTCGTATGTATGTACCATACTTTGTTTATTCATCCTCCTATTGATGGACACTTGAGTTGCTTCCATATTTTTTTTTGCTATAACAAATGAAGCTGCTGTAATAGACAGACTAAAAAACAATGCCTAATGATCCACACCCTTGTATAATCCACACATCTTATGTGGGAGAGACTTGTGAATACAATGAGATATCAACTCTATGATTAGTTTATCTTATATGGCACAATTTAGTAAAGAAAAGAAGATTATTCTTAGCAGATATATTAGTCTGCTCAGGCTGCCATAACAGAATACCACTGACTTGGTGGGTTAAACAACAGAAATTTATTTTCTCACAGTTCTGGAGGCTGGAAACCTAAGATCAGTGTGCCACCAGGGTTGGTTTCTGTTGGGGCCTCCCTTCCTGGCTTGCAGATGGTTGCCTTCTAGCTGTGTTCTCACATGGCCCTTTCCTCTGAGCACATGCTTTTCCAGCATCTCTTCCTTTTATAAGGACATCAGGCATATTGGATTAAGACTCCACCCTTATAAATCATTTAACCTTAGTTATCTCCTTAAAGGCCCTATCCTCAAATACAGTCACACTGAGAGTTAGGGCTTCACCATATGAATTTTGGGATGACACAAGTGAGTTCATACCTATGGATCTGACTTAATCGGTTGAACCCTTAAAAGGGATTATCTCGGAGAGGCAGCAGTGAGCGGTTGCTTGAAGCAAGATCTTAATTCCCTACCCAGGAACTGAACCTGGGTAGCTTGAATGAAAACCAGGAATCCTAGCCACCAGACCCCCTGGCTCTTGCCCCAGTGAAAAATGCATTTCTCATGGAGGCAAAAACTGTAAAAACAGGTACAAAGTTTATTATTAGAGACACAGCACAACAAGTGGGAGAGCACACAGAGAAACAGTTTAAGACAGAAGCAAGGCAGAGATGCACACCTGTAGAGAAAGGGTGTGGGTGTCCTCCCTAATGAGGAGGAGTGCAGTAAAGAGGTGGTCAGGTCATTTATATAGGCCAGTTCTTCTGGGGCTTTGTTTACCTTCTGGCCAATCGTCTTGTTTTGTCTCCCCTGGCTAATTTGTTTTAGGACCCTCCCCCTACGTGTGCATGCACGTTACAGCCAAGATGGATCTCAACGCAAAGACATCTGGGAGAAGCAAGACTCATTATGGTCTGGCGTTGTCCCCGGACTTTTGACCCCCAAGGAGCCTTTCTGCGCATGTGCAGTGTCTCCCTTGCCCCAGGGATGGGAAATATATGACCTCTTGATCCTTTACTCAAACAGGGTCTAGCCCCTCTCTGTCCCTGCCATGACTGTTATCTTAAGGTGTCCACAGGAGACAAAGCCTGGCTATTTACCCTGTTTCTGTTATTACTTCCATTTCGGAGAGCAAACAGGAGGCTTGTAAATATCTAACCTGGAGCCCACTTATCCCGTCTCAGGAAATGCAAACAGGAGGCTAGTTGTAAGTGTCCAGCCTGAAGCCCATCTTTTTCTCACCCCAAGAAATGTAAATAGGAAATAGGAGGCCAGTTGTAAATGTCTAGCCTGGAGCCCATCTATCTCCTGCTTCAGGATGGCACTCTTCCTTGTAAGAGATTCAAAAAGTGAGAGGGATTTGATACAAAGGAGCTTACCTATTGCTGGCTCTGAAGATGGAGGGTACACACAGCAAGTAATGTAGGCAGCCTTTAGGAGCTGAGAATTGCCATCTGCTGAGAGCCAGCAAGGAAACAGGGACCCAGGCCTAAACTGCAAGACACTGAATTCCACCACAACCTCATAAGCTCAGAAGATGACGGAGCTCCAGATAAGAACATAGCCTGACTGACATCTTGATTTTAGCCTGATGTATGTGTGTGACTCTGAGCAGAGAACCCAGCCATGCTGTGTCTGGACTTCTGAACTACAGAAAGTGAGCTAATAAATGGATGTCATTTTAAGCTGCTAAATTTGTGGTAACCTGTTATGCAGAAATCAAAAACTAATACATATTTATTTATTTACTTTAACATCTTTATTGTAGTATAATTGCTTTACAATGGTGTTAGTTTCTGCTTTATAACAAAGTGAATCAGTTATACATATACATATACATATATCCCCATATCTCTTCCCTCCTGCGTCTCCCTCCCTCCCACCCTCCCTATCCCACCCCTCTAGGTGGTCACAAAGCACCGAGCTGATCTCCCTGTGCTATGCAGCTGCTTCCCACTAGCTATCTATTCTACATTTGGTAGTATATATATATTTCCATGCCACTCTCTCACTTTGTCACAGCTTACCCTTCCCCCTCCCTGAGTCCTCAAGTCCATTCTCTAGTAGGTCTGCATCTTTATTCCTGTCTTGGCCCTAGGTTCTTCATGACCAGTTTTTTTTTTTTAGATTCCATATATGTGTTGGCATACGGTATTTGTTTTTCTCTTTCTGACTTACTTCACTCTGTATGACAGACTCTAAGTCCATCCACCTCACTACAAATAACTCAATTTTGTTTCTTTTTATGGCTGAGTAATATTCCATTGTATAACATATTTAGTTTATGTATTAACTAAACTTACCTGGAAATGATTTTTATGTCTATGCTTTTGCGAATACCACACTGCCTTGATTACTGTGGCCCTATAGTAGATCATAAAACTGGGCAATGTGAGTTCTCTAGCTTTGTTCTTCCTTTTCAGAATTGTTTTGGCTATTCTAGTAATTTTGCCTTTTTGTGTAAATTTCAGAATCACTTTATAGATATCTTCTAATAAAAGAAGCTTACTGAGACTTTCATTGAAATTGCATTAAATCTTTAGATCACATTAGGAAGAGCTGACATTTTAACTGTATCAAGTTTTCCAATCCATGAACACAGATTGTCTAATTATTTGTATCTTCTTTGGTTTCTTTCTTCAGTGTTTTGCAGTTTTCACATATAGACCCTGCACATATTTTGTTAGATTTATACCCAAGCACTTCGTTTTTTTGGTGCTGTTTTAAAAAGTACAGATTTCTTAACTTAAAATTCAAATTATTTATTGGTGGTATACAGAAAAGCAGTTGACTACTGTACATTGATGTTGTTTCTGAGACCTTGCTAAATTTGCTTACAGTTCCAGGAGTTGTTTTGTTTTCAAGACCCTTTCATGTTTTCTACATAGACAATTATGTCATCTGCAAATAGATATATTCTTATTTCTTTCTTTCCAAACTGTATACTTTTACTTCTTTTTCTTGCCTTATTGAATGAGCTATGATTTACAGAACAATGTTCAATAGTAGTGAGAAAGGGTATCCCTGTCTTGTTTCTAATTTTTATTTTTTATCCATGGATTCCAAATTAAGCCAGAAACATTCTTCAGTAGTCTATTCTTCCCTGCTGATCAGCAAATATTCCTTGTCCTTTTTTTCATATATGGAGTGCCCATATATGAGTTGGTCTGTTTCTGTGTTCTCTTTGGTCTATTTTCTATCCAAGCACCAATTCCACACATTCCTGATTACCGCAGCTTTATAATAAGCCACAATATCTAGTCAGAAAATTTCTGCACCTTATTCTTCTCTAGGAGAGTCCTGACTTTCCTTACCACTTTTCTCTTCTATATAATTTTTAAAATCAACTTTCCATCTTTTCATATTTCACAAAAGTACTTTCAAGATTTTGACTGGGATTCCACTGACTCTATAAAACAACTTGAGTAGAATTGATATATTGACAATATTGAGTTTTTCAATTCAGGAAAATGTATGTCTCTCCATTTATGGGTTTTCTTAAATTACTTACCTTAAGGCTTTATTGTGGAAGTGAGGACCAGCCATACAATGTTGAAAAACTGTGTAGAGCATCCTTATCTCAAATGGAAATCTTTCAAAGTGTCACTCTTTAGCAGATTGAAGAATCTCTGTTCTACTCCTAGGCTGTTAACAAGTTTTTTTTCCCTTTTTAAAAATTTTATTATGGAAAAAACACTTAACATGATATCTAGCCCTGAACAAAATTATAAGTGTACAATATTGTTTCCTTTTTTTAATTCTGCATGTATGTTAAATTTTATAGAGTGCTTTCTTTCATTAATTATATGAATTTCCCATCTTACAATACTGCAATAACTTACATTAATTGACTTTCAATGGTAAATTAACTTGCTCCAGTATATTCATCTTTTTATACATTGAAGATTCCACTTATATTATTATTGTGTCTAGGATTTTTGCACCTATGTTCATGAGTGAGGTTGGCCTTCTTGTACTTTTCTCCTCAGGTTTCTGTATCAGGGATCTGGTAACATGAAACTGAATTGGGAAGTCTTCCCTTGTCCTGTCCTTTGGAAAAGTGCGTATGAGATTAGAGTCATTTGTTCTTGAACATTTCAGAGCAGTTCGAATGAAGGCATCTTTTGCTCATCATCCAGGCAGTGGTATTCCTTGCAGTTCCTGAGGGTGTATACAGAGTAGGCAGCTTTAACCTTAGTTTTCGGTTACCGTGCCCTTGTGGTATCAGATTTACAAGGGGAAGATTCCTACTTGTCTCCAGCCTCTGGGAGGCCTGCATTTTGCCCTTTCTATCCTAAACCAAGATTGTGAAAATTTAAAGTCAAATTCAGCAAATACCCTTAGGGCAAAACTGGCTTCTATGCTCAGGCTAATTATCTGGTTCCAGCCTTCACTTAAGTTTGGCCAGATCATTCTTCTGTTTTATCAGCTAGGGAATGTTTTCAAGAAGGTACTTTTAATATTTCATCTGGCAGTTTTGGTAGTTTTTGGCAAGAAACTCAGTCTAAACACCTGACCAGCTCTGGTACCAAATTAGAAGTTTGATTTGAACATAGATTTCCATGAATTTGGTCAGTTTTTCCTTTCTAGAAAAGGAATTCATTTTGGATAAAGAATTTCAATTCACTTCAGTCCCTATTTTATGCCAGCCACAGTATTGGGATATGGATAGTACATTTATGAATAAGACCTTCAGAAAATTCCATTCCAACAAATGTAACAAACATTAAGGTCTAGCAAGAACTTCAATTCTTTTATATTACTTTTTAAAATACTTTATTTTTTAGAGCAGTTTTAGGTTTACAATAAAATTTTGAGGAGGGTACATTGTGCAGAACATCCTCACCAGCAATTGCTGTTGTCAGGGTTCTGGATTTCGGCCATTCTAACAGGCATGTAGTAGTATCTCACTGTTGTTTTAATTTGCATTTCCCTGATGACATATGATATGGAACATCTTTTCATATGCTTATTTGCCACCTGTATATCTTTGGTGAGGTATCTGTTAAGGTCTTTGGCCCATTTTTTAATCAGGTTGTTTGTTTTCTTATTGTTGAGTTTGAAGAGTTCTTTGTAATTTTGGATAACAGTCTTTAATCAGATATATCTTTTGCAAATATTTTCTCCTAGTCTGCGGCTTCTCTTCTAATTCTCTTGATATCTTCTTTCACAGAGCAGAAGTTGTTAATTTTAATGAAGTCCAGCTCATCAATTTATATTACTTTTTATTTAGATCTCATTTATATTTCCATTTCTCCATTTTATTTTTCATAATTGATTTGCTATAGGTAATTCCAACATTACCCCCTGCTCTTGGGTGCAAGACTCAGGTGAAGATTCAAATTCCTGATTCAATGATTAGCTTAAATTGTGCTATCCCCACAGAAATATACAGAGGACACATTATAACTACAGAGAATGCAAGAGAATATGAGGAGCATGTTCACAGCAACACTGTGCAGAGCTGTCAGGAGTATGACAGCGTTCAGCCTAGTTTGAATCCTGGGTAATGAAGGTTTAGGAGTGTGAATGTTTCAGGGTGAACTCCCTGGTACAGTGTACTGTGAACACTGGTTTATAGGAAGAAAGAGAGGTAGATGACTATAATGTACTTTTTAAGCTCCAAAACTGCAGGGGAAATCCACAGAGGTGGGATTTGGGGAACACCAAAAACCACTCTTTGTAAAAAGGTTCTTTCTGTACCAAATAAACAAGGAATTTAAAACATAAGCCTGTGTGGAACTGAGCTGAGTCCCCACAGGTTGGTGAATTCCTACTGACAACTGGGAGAGGGCAAATTCCTTTAAAGTTTCTCAAATTTTGTATCCTCAAACAGGCCAGATTTTATACTTTCCTACTGCTAAAACAAACTAGTCTGTATTGACTTGAAATAATCAGTCTTTTATAAGTCTTCATTTCCTCACAATTCATGATTGAGCACATGCAAGTAATTTAAATATTAGTCTATAAAGATCTATCAATATATCATTTATTTTTGGCAGCCGTTTATACAGAAGAATTTCAAAAACTGATTAAGAATTAGTTACATATTCTTATGGGGTATTTTTCTGGCTTTAAGCAAATAAAAGCTTATATCTGTAAAGTTTAAAAGGATTTTTCTTGTCTGTCAACTTCAGATTCAACGAGGATTGGAAGCACAAGCACACATATCCATTTTATCAAGCTAGCTAATGTGAAAACCTTAGTATTTTTGATAGGGAACTCATTTTGAAAGTCTTGCTTACATTTAAGAAAATAATAATCTAAAATCTGCAGTCTACTAACCAGAAACATAGGTGAGGTAAGCCTACCTGACATCTGGAAACTTTGCACAAAGGAAGTTATTTCTTAAAAGGAGGTATGCTTCTCAAAGCAGCTTCCGGCTTCAGAAGAAGCACTTACTGAGCAAGGGTAAATTGATCTAAGAACAGGTGAAGGTCCAAGTACTGGAGATCTAAGAACCGAGTAGCTAGGAAAGGGTGAAGAAACATTTCTCTTTCTAGCTCTCCTAAATTAGCACATTTTTTCTATAAGCAAATAAATAAATGTAAACTAAGACTCATTAAAGCCCTACTGCCTGAGCTTTTCCTCTGTATTAGGCAAATTATCTACGTTAGTTCTAACCTTTACCACAACCAGGAAAAACAGGCACTATTATTACTCCCATTTTACAGATACACAAACTGTCACAGACAGGTTATCCAAGGTTACATAACCAGTAATGGTAAAATTACAACCTGCAATCATTTCTTGCTGACTCCAAATCTTGAATTATTTCCACTGCACTGTTAGCTTAATGTTTAATGTTGTGATCAAAGAAAATGCATAGCTTCACTTGATAGATATTTCAAACTGCATATGAGAGCCCACAAGGAACCCTGCTTAGTACAGTTTTACATAAACTGTATTTCTGATATTTCCTCTTTCTCTGATATCTATACCTTTCAGTGTTGAAAACCACTATCTGAAATTAAGTGCAATTTAATCTTCTTTTTCACATTAAATATTGAAAGACTTAGGTCCTACTCAATGTACCTTTCTCTGTTCCTTCTTGCTCTCTTCTGAATAGCCAGTTAGAAAGAACTGCCTCAAAATGCCAAAGCAGAGAAGAAATAAAATATTTGACAGAAACTTCTTCTCACTGTAGTCATTTTATTGAAAGGTATAAATAACATATTTGATCTTTCTCTATTCCGCAGAAGGAAGAAAAATGAGATAGAAAAGTATTCAGGAGGAATAGAACATAGAAAAGTGATGCAAAAGATATCGAGACAAAATATAATAACTTCCTCTTTAAAAGTACCCAGTGCTCAAATATGGATGAGAGAATTTTGGCATTCCTGGTGATATGAGTTTACTGCTTATTTGGAAAATATTCTGAAGGGAATATTTACCAAAAGGGAGAGATTTCTGGACTAGCAATTGTAAACAGACTTGATTAAACAAGAGAATGGACTTGATTAAGCGTGATGATGTATGTAAACATTTATGTTATCAAATAAGGACCCAATTAACAAATATTCCTACTTCTTTCTCTCCTTCTTTATTTTTAAAAAATTATTTTCTCTAGAAGCTCTAATCTTGTACAAAAAGTATTGCTTGGGTGTTAAACAAAAATTCTTTTCGTATCCTGATTCTATCTCCCCATAGCTATACGATACAGGGTAAGATACTTAAATTCTCCAAGCCTCAGTTTCTTCATTAGAAAACTGGATCCACAGGGTTATTATGAGGCCTTCACATGACACGTATGTGTGGAAAATACATACTAAAACGTCTGTGACTGGATTACAATTATTCAATGGCACACATGTTAATAAGGAAATAGATTGCTCAGAAATTAATTTACATCAAACCACCTATTTAGTCTCTGTGAGGTTGCAGGAAAGATTCAGGATCTCATGACAGACCTTGAACCAGCCAGGACTATCCAGCTAAGCCACTCAAATTCTTAGCCCACAGACACTGTGAGATAATAAATGTTTGTTGCTTTAAGTCAGTAAATTTTGGGGTAATTTGTTATACAGCAATATATAACTAATACAAATCTCTTAAAGGATGTTCATCATGTTTCAGAATGTAACTGACTACAATTTGTGGATATGTTAAAGTTACCAGTGAAAGAAAGGCCTAGATAATTAATGAAGTGATGTAGGTATGAGGAACGGGATGATAATTTGAGAATATAAATAAAACTGTCTTCAAGAATATAGATTAACCCCTTTTGCTATTGTTTGTATGTTTTATTTCAATAGCATTTCAAAATAAGGGTGTTCTTTCAGTAAAAGAAGTATCTTTTGACAAAAGATGCGGTTTATGTTACATGAATGATATTTTTGATGGTCAAAAGGAAGTGTCAAATCCTAGCAGTCAAAGTCAGATTTATTTAGTAGGCTGTAGCAAACGAGGACATACCCCACATGAAACCTTGGGGCACCTCATAATGGTGATTTAAGAGGGGCTGTTTATAGGTGTGGACTTGTGCTTGATATTCCCAAGGAGATATTCCCAGGAGATCATGGACTCCTGTCTGGGATAGGGTCTTGTCAGGAAGGAACAGTTTAGCAATTAGATTCTCAGTAATCTTCTTTCATGAGGTAGGGTAGTAATGCTGGCCTGGGGACATCACTGATAAGAAAGTAAAAATCACTTACAAAGAGGGGTCATTAGTCCTACTTTCAGTTGTGGTGGGTCCTTGTGTCTATAAACACTGTTTACTTGACTTTGTCCATGTCCCACTGGAGGCACTCTTTTACTAGCAGTGCTAATTTTCACTTTCTCAAAAGGATAGTGTGACACAACCATGAAGTGAGGAGTTCTAAGAGCCAGCCAGCATAGGTCCACTGAATTGGTGCATACTTTTACCTGACTTCTGATCAGATGAAATAGTAAAGCAAGACAAGACCTTAGAAATCATTATTTATGGATGGGGAGACTGGAGCTTAGGGAAATGGCGATTAGCTCAAGATCACTCAGGTGGTTTGTACCAGAGGGAGGATTATAACCTAAATCTCCAACAATTTGCCCAGGACCCTTCACGTGAAATGAGTTCACCCTCATACTCACAGTAACTGAAGCATCAGGGTCAGATATGAAGTGCTTGAAAGTGATCTGTTGCTATCAGAGTTGAAATGCTGAAGTGGTTGGTGCTCTATAACCATTTTCACACTGTAAAAATTTCAAACATACTGTCAAAATAAAATTCTCTCTTGAATTCCCTTCAATTCCCTCTCTCATCCCTACAACCATATAATTTTATTATGAGTTCATCCCATATGGATATAAACATGCATTTGACTGTTATATAAATGTAATAATATAGTAGTACATATTGTTTTGCAATTTGCTTCCCCCCGATTAATAACACATCTTGGAGATTGTTCCATATCAGTATTCATGAAGTCTGGAAACACAAACAGCATTATTATTTTACAGAGTGAAGATGTCCTTGATTATATTCTACATATTTTTCCACATCTCCAGGCTTTACGTACACTCTATAAATAGACCTACCTTTTTTCTTATATTAAAATAGATAGCTAAACATTTAATTAAAACATTCACAAGTACTTTCATTCAAAAATTATCTTGAGGGCTTCCCTGGTGGTGCAGTGGTTGATAGTCCGCCTGCCAATGCAGGGGACATGGGTTCGTGCCCCAGTCCGGGAAGATCCCACGTGCCGCAGAGCGGCTGGGCCCATGAGCCATGGCCGCTGAGCCTGCGCGTCCGGAGCCTGTGCTCCGCAACGGGAGAGGCCACAGCAGTGAGAGGCCCGCGTACCGCAAAAAAAAAAAAAAAAAAAAATTATCTTGTGTTGTAAAGGTATGTGGATACATAACTAATGTGCTATGTATTGTTCATGGGAATTGGTAGGCTATTTTTCCCATGGGTCATGAGAAAAATGAGAAAAAAAATAGATAGTTTGAATAGTGCTTATCTTAGTCAGTTGGAACTGCTATAACAAAACACCATAGACTGGGTAGCTTATAAACAACAGAAATTTATTTCCCATAGTTCTGGAGGCTGGAAAGTCCAAGATCAGGGTGCCAGGATGGATAGATAGGGGAGGGCCCTCTTCCTGGATGTATCTCCTGGTTGTATCCTTACATGGTGGAATGGGTCAGAGACCTCTGTCGAGTCTCTTTTGTGAGGCACTACAAGATTAATACAATTAATTAGGCTCCACCTTCATGGCCTAATTACCTCTCAAAGGCCCTGCCTCCTAATACCAGCACATCTGGCATTAGGATTTCAACATATGAATTTGGGGGGAACAGAAACAGATTACAGCACTGCTATGTTATATCTTTCTGTTTTATATAAACTTATCTCTGCATTTCCAATTATTGATCTTCAAGGTACAGTCCACAAAATCCTGATCATAAAGAAATGATAATAAAATATCAAGTAGCAGTTCGAGAAAGACACACAAAACATGATACCATAGTTTTGATTTCCAAAGGCTTAAATGCTCCGCTATTGAACACAGCACCAGTGAGGGATTTTCCATTGCCCCTTGGGAGATTGTTATATCATTGCTGTGCTGTATTTGGGTGAAGCAGTTTAACCTAATCCATCTCACCGTGGAATCATTTTACAGTCCTCTAGGCTTATTTTATTGTATTTACATTCCTTTTCTGAACCTAGAAACAAGAGTAAAGCCAGCCAGCAGAAACAAGTCTCTAACCTTTGGAGTCCAGATTTTATGTTTTCATTTCATTTTTCTTCATCCACCTCATGTACTTTGTTATTAATCCAAAATATTTTGTCCTTCTACATGTTTCTTTATGTCTTACACAACGATGATTTCATAGAAAGAGATCTTTTATAAAGTATGTGGAATTAATTACATCATGGAAGTTTAATACTTTCTTCTTCATTTGCTCCCGTATTTGACTCTACATTATGCTTCATTATAAAGCAATTAAGCTTTAAAATGGATAAAATACAGAAGTAGATAGTGTAGCATTACGTCATTTAATTTAGGGTGTTTTAATGGCACATTAAACACAAGCAATTCACAATGACCATGATATATGTCAAGTAAAAAAATTGGAATAGGTACTTTTTTTGTAAATATAACCAATGAACTTCTAACCATAGCTACTTTTAATGTGTTCACTGTTCTAGAAAACTATAACATGGCAAATGTCATTGGAAACCTGCTCTATTAATAACAGCAAATCAGGAGTATTAAATTAGTTTCTCTTAGTTACTGAGATTAATATAAAAAGTCAAAAGTGCATACTACTCATATAGCTCTTTAATTAAACTGTCTATGATTACTGTGTCATAAAATAGCATGTTACATACTTTATTTAATTTGCCCATGCCACTTTATGTAAAGAAATTACCATTGTATTTGCTTTCACTAGGTAATCTCTATCCTCTGTTCCACACTTTTAAAAAAGTATTTTCTAGAGCAGCAAGTAGGTCACTGAATGTTAGATTGCAAAGGCTATGTGCCCATGCAGAAGTAGTCTACCTTAACTGACCATCAATTGCTTATAAACAGACCAGTAACTAACTGGTAAGTATCAAGCTGACTGAGTTGACAGGTTTCTCACAGAAAATGCATTGATTACAAAAATGATGAACTGACATACTATAAACTAAGATAGAATTAATAGTTCACTGACTTTTAGAGACAGTAAGACCTTAGATCAAGGTTTCTCAATCTCAGCACTAGCGATATTTTGGGCTGGATGATTTGTTGCTGTAGGGGCTGTCCAGGGCATTTCAGGTTGTTTAGCAGCATCCCTGGCTTCTGTCCACGAAAAGTACCAGCAGCACTCCTCCTCAGTTGTGACAACCTCAAATGTCTCCAGATTTTACCAAATGTGTTCTGGGGGATGAAATTGCCTCCTTTTGAGATCCACTGCCTTAGAGAATATATGATCCAATAAACTCATTTATCAAAGGAGAAAACTGAAAGCCAGGTAGATAAAACCACTTGGCAAAGATAACTGAATTATATGAACAGTATTCTAACTGAATGATCATTTAACATTATTACAACCAATTCTATACTCATATTTTATAAAGCTCATGTAAAAAGCATATTCACTTAATTTGGGGGCTACTATCTAGACTGTGAATTTGAAATAAATCTCTCTCATAATGTAGGTTTAGCAGATGATATTCTCCCAGATAAACTAAGGTTTCAGATCCAAGTGTTTTTAAGGATTTACTCCCAGGAGAAACTACTCAGGGAGTGAAGGAGGCAGGATAGAAAAGGAGAAGAGGCCCAGAAAGTGTCTAATTTTTGTTGAGGCCTTAGACTCACCCTAGTTCTGTGGGGGCCCTGGAGCATAAAATACACCTCAAAGGTATTTCAGCTTTGAAGCAAAGGAGCTGTTCTGTCGTTGGCTAGGGACCGTTTGGAGATTGGATGTGGGAATGTGAAATTGCTAGGCACTTCCAGTTCTCTGTACTGGGAAGGATGCCATGGATTGTCTGAGAATTTTGCAGGGGATGGGAGGGATATAAAATTGCTAGACGTTCCTGACTCTGTGTGAACAAGGAGACTCCAATGCCCAAGGGTAATCCTCTGAAGGTCAAATATATGACACCTCAGTGGCAAGGCATGCAGAAGCCTGGAAAGGAATGCACAAAGCTGGTAAGAAGTATCTGAGAGTATCTGGGTAGGGCATTAACAGTGTCTACTCCAGTGGTACTGTGGAAAAATCAGAGACTTTAGACAGAAATATATATTCAGTTTCTGGCCATGCTACTTACTGCATAAATTTACAGACCCACAGTTTATCTTTAAACTCGACGCAATAACACCTATCTCATATGATGTTGTAGGAATTAAAATAAATACAAAACGGAGACCACATAACAATGTTCATTTTGGGTTCTGTTTTGTTTTTTGCTTTTCAATTCATGAAAAAGCATATCTTCTCAATTATTTAAATCTTTAAAATTTTTCCTCATTAAGGATACAAAATTTCTTTGTAAAGATCATATACACATTGCCTTGGATGTGTTCCAAGGTACTTGGAAGTTTTAGTCCTGTTGCAGATGGTGTTTCTAATTTTATATTTCAGCTTTTTCCCTGATATGTAGAAATACAGTTGATTTTGTTATAAGGAATTAATATCCAGAAAAATCTTATTATTTCTCATACATTTTTCCTTATTTCTGATACATTTTTCCTTAGATTAAGTTTAGATTATTCACATACAAAATCATTTCATTTGTGAATAATGACGATTTTGTTTCATCCTGTACAATTTCAATGTATTTTTTTCATACTATCTTAGCTTTATTATGGAGGTGAGGATCTGCCATACAATGTTGAATAGCCACACAGAACATCATTATCTCAAATGAAAATCTCTCAAAATTTCACCAATGACTGATCATCTTTAGCAGGCTAAAGAACTTCCTTCTATTACTAGGCTGCTAAAAGGATTTTTCCTTTTTTTTTAAAAAATCTTGAATATATGTTCAAATTGATCAAATGCTTTCTTTCATTAAAATAATTATATGAATCTTCTTACAATAAAGCAATAATTTACATCACCTGACTTTCTAGTGATAAATTAGCTTGCTTCAAGTGTTTTATTCTTTTTGTATGTTGCAGATGAAATAAACTATTATTACATCTAGGAGTTTTGCATCTATGTTCATGAATGAGATCAATCTATATGTTGGCCTTCTTGCACTTTTCTCCTTAGGTTTCTGCATCAGAAGTCTGGTAGCATGAAAATGAGTTGGGAAAAGTGCCTTGAGATTAGAGTCATTTGTTCTTCACCATTTGAGAGCACTACAAGCCATCTTTTGCTCATCATCCAGGCAGTGTTCCTTGCAGTTCCTGAGGGTGGGTGAGTGTTGAGGCAGCTTTACCTCTTGTTCTCCCTTACCTAGGGCTGCCAGATTTAGTGAATTAAAACTCAGGGCACCTAGTTAAATTTGAATTATTTTAATTGTCTGTAGTAATTTGCTAGGGCTACCATAACAAAGTACCACAGACTGGGTGTCTTAAACAACATAAATTTATTTTCTTATAATTTCAGAGCCTAGAAGTCCAAGATCAAGGTGGTGGCAAGGGCTGGTTCCTTGTCAGGCCTTTCTCTTTGGCTTGTAGATGGCCATCTTCTCCCTGTGTCTTCAAATTGTCTTCCCTCTGAGTATAGGTGTCCTAATTTCTTCTTACAAGAATACCAGTTATATTGAATTAGGGCCCACTCTAATGTTTTAACTTAATCACCTCTTTTTAAAAACTATCACCAAATACAATCACATTCTGAGGTACTGGGGGTTAGGATTTCAACATACAAATTTTGAGAAAACACAATTCCACCTGTAACATTTTCTATGCATATACACATTGAAAGAAAAAAACACTTCATAGGATATACTTATACTAAAACATTATTTATTGTTCATTGGAATTAAATTACAAACACCTAAGTTATATGCCTCTTTCTTTAGTTATATTCCCCTGATCTGATGATCTACCTCTCTTTAAGAGTTTGTTTTACAAAATTTGCTTATAAAATTCCCTGCAGGTTCAGTGTGTCTTCCATTTACATTGTAGCATAGCTTTCATAGCTTTTACAGTGGTCACTTTCAACTTACTTCATTATTTTGTCCTTTGAAAATTAATTAATGAGAACATATGCTCAACATTAGCATTATGAGCTGGTATACTAAACAGGTACTGGCATAGTTAACAATTCTGAGAACTGCTCTTCAATTTGCTTTGTCGAATCACGTAATACCATCTTTACAGCATAGCTCACTTTTCCATTGTTCAGGATTGTGTTGCATCTCAACTTTTTTTCTTTTTTTCATGTCATCCATTGACAAAAAAGATCATAATCATCCATCACTATTCTCTTCTTGTTCCTATGCTGGAAGACTATTCAGTAACATCCATGGTACTCAATCAAATTCTTCAAGTGATGAGATCCATTCCAAATGATAGTCTTGACAAATTCCATAATAATTACCCATTTCAAATCAGAATTTCTTTTCATGTTCATAAGTAATGCTGTTAATCTTAAGAACAGCTTTGTCACACAAAGGGAAACATTTTTCATCAATTCTTTCTCTAACACATTCAACAAGTTCTTTAATCAATGGAGTACTTTAATAACTGCTTGATCTTCTTTCAATGCACATAATCCTAATGCTAGATAAATATTGATAACTATGAACAAGAAATAAGTAGACTTTGCTCTGTGGTTTATTTAAGAAGTCAACAAGAATGGGGGGGCGCCCTTTCTTCAGAATTAAAGTATCGCTGCTTCAAATAAACTGAAGATTCTTTCACCTGCATTTGTTTAAGATAGACAGTGGATATTTGAATGCAAACTGAAGAATTCTGAATGCTAACAAAATCACCAAAATCCTTTAGTAAGTCAATTCAAAGAATATAAATGCTGAAGTAAGCATCATTTTATGATTCTTACTTCAATTTCAATAAAAAGGACATCAGGTGCTGTTTGAATTGCATTATGCAGAATATGGGCAGTACAGCCAACATAGACTCATGCATGCTTTATGTCAACTTTAGCCCCTTTAATTCATTAACTCCTAACTAAAAAAAAAAAAAAAAAAAAAGAACTCTGCAAAAATTTGCTACTGTTTCTGAAGTCACATTTGCAAAGGACTTCACTCACAATAACTTTATACGAAAGCCTTTTTTCACAATAGAAAACTATTTCATAAGCAAAGCAAAAAGGTATTGTTATTACATGCATCTGTGGTCATGACGTAAAAAGGTGATAATCTTTGATAATCTCTGTAATGTAAATTAAGCTATTTTCATTATTGTAGTAGATCTACTCGTGACACTTGAAAATTCGCTTCCAACTTTAAGTGAAAGATTGATGATGATATACAGTGTAGAAGGTCATTTCAATTTCTGCTGTGATTTTATCTTCATAATCTGAATGTCTCAAACAAAAATAATACATTATCTTTTTTTAATGTCACTGTTACTAGTTGAGGGAATCAAACAGCTAGCATGCTCAGCTGTAGTATATTTACTGGTTTATAACCGATTTTCCACAATTTTCTATATTGAATGAACAGCTGCATACTGCACAAAAATCTTTGAAAGGACTTGTTTCTCATTTAATAAAGGTGCACTGTTCATAAAGTTCGTCACGACATTTACACTTGTGTTTGGGCATTTCAAGGTTCAAATGTACACAAATGAAAATACATGAAAAAAGACTTAATTTGAAAATCTCAGGGCCACAGTCAGTGTGTTTGTCACTCACAAGTCCGAACAAGTTAGTAACAGGAGTTGAATGGCTGAAAGGGCTGTGAACTCAGGAACTATGAATAAACTGAACTTGATATTTGATGCAAAAATACCCCTCCCGGGCTTCCCTGGTGGCGCAGTGGTTGAGAGTCCACCTGCCGATGCAGGGGACACAGGTTCGTGCCCCGGTCTGGGAAGATCCCACATGCCGCGGAGCGGCTGGGCCCGTGAGCCATGGCCGCTGAGCCTGCGCATCTGCAGCCTGTGCTCCACAATGGGAGAGGCCACAACAGTGAGAGGCCTGCATACCGCAAAAAAAAAAAAAAATACCCCTCCCGTTTCCTTATAGGGGGAGCAGTACTTACCAGGCGCAGTCTTCCAGAACAAAGCCAGAGCCTATCCTATACAAGGTTTTGGTTAGCTTGGGGATTCAAGCACTGCCGAACGCTTAGAAGCGGGAGTGTTTAGGGACTGACAGACTTTCGGTGACGACCCTGTAGTCACTAAAGTACGACTGCTATGCGCCCGCTGACTTCCAGAAGCACGGCTTGCCCAACAGAGGAACTTGCTGATTGGACGCTGTCTGGAAATGTGAGGCTGTTGCTGATTGGCTGATGTTCAGGACTGTGTGGGTGGGGGTATCACTGATTGGCTGATTTTCAGAAGCCTGGTGCTGTCGTTGATTTGCTGTCTTTCAGAAGCTTAGGTATTGCAAGAGAGGCAGTCACTGACAGCTGATTCTACTGATCCTACATGTAATTAATGGTGGTTACCTGTTCACAACTTGGGACTATGGCCAAAAAAAGCTTTTTCTTCAGTGAAAATTTCCTTTAATTCTAAATACAGCCCTCCCGCCCCCACCCCTGGCGCCCCTTTGGCTCTTCCCTCAGCCAAACCTGCAGGAGAGACCAGATCTTTATTTGTGGAGGTATGCTTTTCAGCTAGTGTCGCCTTAAGTGACTTAATCGCCAATTACTGTGGTTGAAAAACAGCTCTAACTGCTGAATTTTTGTAACTTATTGAGAAAAGCTGAATACAGGACATTAAGGGTTTCCTGAAAAAGCCAATATAGAATGCAGGACAAAATCACATCGAGGATGTGTCCTGTGTGTTCAGGACGGCTGACAACCCTAGATGAAGTCCATGCCTGAGACAGGGTCTTCTAGCACCAAGCTTTCCCAGCAGTGTTCAGGCAGCAGCCAAGAGTTCTGTGGGTGTCAGGGCCCACTGTCCCCAGGGGAAGAAAGGGCTGTGGGCTTGCAGTCCCCACTTTACCCAGACTGCTCGGCCTTCCTTATGTTCATGGATTGGATTTCTGGGGAAAGCTTCAGCTGGAATGAGTGGGCTCATATCTAAAATTTTGACAATCACAGTCTCCCTGTTAGATAAAAGATATGTCATGAAATTCCAACTTCCAGGGACATGGGCCCAAGACTGCCTCCAGTCCTTTGCTCTCTATGTCATGAGAAACTTGAGCTACTGCAGAGTTGCCAACTGCCTAGAACAGACACATTAGTTAGAGCAGATAACTGTCTGTGTATTGTAGGTGTAAGCTTAGCCTTGAACAAAGGCTATCAAGAGTAGAATCCTAGAAGACACCTGAGAGGGTGGATCTGAGATTGAAAATTCATGCTATATAACTTTTTATATACTATAAGCCACAAATACACAGGCATGGGCAATTTATAGGCAAAGGCACAAGTACATGCTTAAAAAAGAGAGCTATAGGAAACACAGGAAAACTTTCTCTCACTGATGGTTTTCTGGGTGAGTACTTTCTCCCTTTAAACTCTCCCCTGGACTTATTAAGTTTTGTGTAATTGTGGTTTCCAACAGTGTTTGCAGGGGGTGAGACAGAATATAGGCCACTATATGCACAATACTTGATTTTACCTCCACCCATTGCCTCACATGACCTCTCCAGATGCAGCCGGGGACCCTCTCCCGATAGCCAGGCCTATGTTTTCTACTGCCCACTGGACGTCTCCACCTGGACAGCCTGCAGAACCTCACCATACACGGCCCACACTGACCTCATCCACCACACCCTCCTTCATCTCTACCTCCAACTCACATTGCCACCAACTCTTCCTCCTCCTTTATCCTCAGTCTCAGCTAAGAGGAAGAGCTGCAACCTAGTCAGCTAACCTTCAGAACTCAGGGTCATTACAGACTCTCTCCCACCCTTTCACATAGTCCCCAACTCCTAAAACTCAAATCTGTCTCCTCCTCACCATCCTCATATCTACAGCCTGTATCAAGTGCCTTGCCATCTCCTTTTGTTTTGTTTACTTAGTGTTTGCCTTCAGCATGTGTTCAGTAAGTGCTTTCCAGGTGAATGAATGACTCAGTACCAGAGGTAACATTGACTGATTCAAAATAATCCTGGTAGGGTCTCTGCCTCCACGGAGGAAACCCAAAGTGTTACAACTCCTTACCTAACTTGAGAATTCCCATGGGTGTCTCCTTTCCAAGCCCTAACACCCTCATCTTGGAGGTGGGGATGCTGCCAACAGGATGGTACATAATACTTCCCTCTTTGGACCTCATATATCTCCATAATCTCCTGTCAGTTTAATAAGGAAGTGTGCCATCTCTATAAGCGCACCACACACTCTGCAAACGTCTGACCCTTTCCCAATCCCCTATCTAGTCACAACACATGCCAGCAAACACAGCCCCAGGACACTTACCTCTGGTATGCCAAAAAATTCAGGAAGCATAGAAGGCAGTCTGGGTTTAAAGATACCACCTGATTGTTTTTTAAGACATGTCCATACCTAGCCTCTTACAGTCACTGAGCTAACTAGCCACTAAGGCATCCCCCCTCCAATTTCCCCCTCCTTGAAATTGTATATCCATTTCTACTATGCATGGTACTCATGGTCTGTCTCAACTGTCTGCCGTCATTCACTAACCCCATCTATTTACAAAGCCCCATCCTCAGTAGAGGAGGTACACTGCATACAAGGTAAGAAATACCTGTCTCCAGGAGACATAAAGATAGTTCCCAGCCCAGTTACATTGGCTGTTTGCTTACACAGTGATCTCCATGACCTTGCCCCATTTGCCTCTTAAGGGGGAGGCCTTGGTTTTTGACCACCAACATATGCTCACTCATTGCTGTCTCTTTTCAGTGGCTAGTCTCAAATACGGCACCCCATTAAAATCCTACTGCAGGGCTTCCCTGGTGGCGCAGTGGTTGAGAGTCTGCCTGCCGATGCAGGGGACACGGGTTCGTGCCCCGGTCTGGGAAGATCCCACATGCCACAGAGCGGCTGGGCCCGTGAGCCATGGCTGCACGTCCGGAGCCTGTGCTCCGCAATGGGAGGGGCCGCAGCAGTGAGAGGCCTGCGTACAGCAAAAAAAAAAAAAAAAAAAAAAAAATCCTACTGCAAACGTCAAGATGGTTACATGGTTTCAAAAACTTCTCTTACTTCAGGTTTACATCCCAGGAACTAGTATGTTCTGTGCCAAGAAGCCCATAGGAGATTGACCATGTACCTAAACTTCAGTGTTCGAAGGGAACTTTACATAGAAGGGGCTATTGCTATCAGAGGGATCCCATAGTAAATGTCAGCCAAGAATGCCTGCAGGAAGTTGGAATACTCTGTCAGGGAGAAGGAAGGTGGTTCTGGGCTGTCTGCTCTACTGGGATCAGGATGCAATGTTTAGAGGAGGATGCAGTGAAGACCTGGTCAGCAGATCAGGTTACACAGTTAGCCAGGAAGGCACACTGGGGAAGACCCAGGGGAAGGGAGCTGTAATGTGGGAAAGTGTTCGGACTGAACACACATGCCAGCTACTGATCAGAGGCAGCTCTCAAGGAACCTTGGTGTTCAGGTAACAGCACCCTGGGTAAATGAATCCAACAAACAATCTCCAAATTGTGTTTGATTCTCATTTTCACATCCCTTCTTTATACCCACTTTTAGTACTTTGGCTACAAGGTACTTTTTATCCCCTGAGAGGCATTATGGAATAGTAAGAAATGAGTTAACAGACAGAATGGTGACCTCAGGCTAAGAGGAGTGGAATAGCATGGGCTCTAGAAGAATTCAAACCAGAGGTCTAGTTCCAACTCTGTCACATATTAGGCCTGTGAACTTGGGTACATTCCCAAGCTCTCCAAGCCTTGTGTTCTTCATCTGTGAAAGGGTTTTGTATGTAGGACTTTTAGAATGTATGTATTGTATGTAAAGCCCCTGGTACAGTGCATGGTATGCAATGGGTTTTTAATGATGGCAGTTATTATTATGATTATTTTAACCCCAGAAACTAGCACTTTCCCCTCTGGGATTTATTTATCCAGCAGATGTCAGAGAATATGCCCTGCTCTGGGACATGGCCCACCAAATCAGCCAAAATTGCTGCTTACCAAGAAAGCCTTACTAAGTCTTCTTTATTAGGGGACGCATTCTTTAATTTGGGTTTGGGGGAGTATTTCCCAACTGGATCCTAGAACTTGTGTCAAGGACCAACTCCTTCCTTCCCTCCCAGTTGCCCTTCCAACAGTCCGTCCCTATTTTCATTCGTTTGCCTCCTCCAAAAATACAGACCTTGCTTAGATTTTGCCAAATTTTACTGAACATAACCTATTTAAAATGTCCCTTGAATGGTGTGGATGCTGGACCTCCCAGCCCAAGGCAAAGAGTGCCAGCCCAGTAGCTTCTAGGTATCTCAGCTCAAGAAAGTATCACCTTTATTTCTCACAAACTCCTTGAAGATGATAATCATAAAATTCCTAATTTGTGTACTATGTTCAACTGCATTTGGACAATAATGCAGGATATCTTCCATTCTTATCCTAGAAGGGATCTGGTTTACCCATGATCCCAAAATAACTGGTAAGAACAGTTTTCCATTCCATTCCAAGTCTCTCAACTCTGAGACACACCCCTGGTTCACCACTTCCCCAGCCTCATCTAGTGTATCATAGAGCTCAATTAACATATACACACTACTATATATAAAATAGATAACTAACAAGGACCTACTGTATAGCACAGGGAACTCTACTCAATATTCTGTAATGACCTATATGGGAAAAGAATCTGAAAAAGAATGGAGATATACATATAAAACTGATTCACTTTGCTGCACATCTGAAACTAACACAACATTGCAAATCACCTATACTCCAATAAAAATAAAAAATTAAATTAAATTAACTCCCAGTGGAGGACTTGCAGTTTCCCAAGGCCTCAGCCTGCCTTGTCTCAGGACATTTATATTTGACAGCCCTCATATGGACTACCCAGCTCCTGATTCCTTTTTAATTTTTCTTTTGGTATTAAAGGATATCCACCATTGTCTTTACATGATTCCTGCTCCTAGACTCTAAAATTCTATGGGTGGGTAGTAAGTCTTGTTTATCTGGGCATGCCCAGTACTAACACAGTGCTTTCCAAAGAGCACATGATGATTTAATGTTTGGAGAATAAATGAGCCATTGTACACGGGGTCTAATTTATTAAGATTTATTTCTCTTACATTCTTAAACAAGATAAGCAAAGGCATATATATGTCATCTAATTTTACAGAACAGAAGATTAAACAAGATAAGGGAAGCCAAGAATTGACCATCTTTTCGTTTTTTTTTTTTTTCTTGATCCCAACTATTTTACTGCTGAGTTCTTTGACACTGCCAAGGAAATGCCTATTCTAATGTCATGTTATCTCTTCCAGATCACAAAAGAAGATGGTCAGTTTTACAATTTGTTTTACAAACAAAACTTGTATTCTTAAATTCCATAAATAGCAATAAATGTATGACCAATGTCATTCATAAGCTTAGATTCTGAAGCTAATGAAATGTTATATTAAAAGGAACATTTGAAAACTAACTCACTCCAAAAAGAAAATAAACCTCCATGTTAACTATATAGAAGAGGAACAGAAAGTATACAGTTTCTCAACAGCCACACTCCAGCTCTCAGCTACTTAGGAAGTTAACTGCTCTCTTCAATGACAAAGTGAAGAATCGGTCTCAGACCTCACTAGGGCTGGGAGGAGCTACTGGATACGGCACTGGAAAGTGCCCTGGCCATGGCAGCATTGCCAGCCCTGGTTGCAACTCTAGCTCAGGCTCTCTCTCTCCTTCATCTCTCAAAGCCTCCTCAAACTGGGATGGGAAGCAAGTAGGGTCAGATTCATGGATCTTGGTCAAAAACTCTAGCAATTTCATTTTGCTGGCTTCAGCATGGGCTCTTGGACCCCACAGGAATTCATAGCGTGGAGGATTGCTATTGGGTACCTGGCAGTACTCCAGGTACTGTTCTTCCACTAAATCTTTGGTGATAAGCTTCCTGGGCTCCCCAAAGATAAAATGCTTCCTCCCAGAATATAAGTCCATCATATTCAACCCTTTCCAGATCTCCTCCTCAGTGGCACGATTGCCCTTCATGAAAATCACACCTAGGATAATTATCAGGAGGCCGGTCTTGGGCATGCCCTCGTCACCACTGAACCTCGTATCATAGGTGAGGCTTAGTTTGTTGAGGGCATAGCTGTGGCTGGTGGGATCCACTTGCTTCACATCAATACCAAAGACCAGCCCTATGCACTCAGAGGCTCTCCTGAGGATCTCAAGGAAGTCATCCTTGTACTCTCTGATAACATCATCAGTCATGTCTGCCTTTGTGATCAGATCTCTCATTTGATACTTTTGCACCAGGAACTGCACCAAAAAAATCACCTTCTCATCTAGAGGGTCTGTGGGCAAGTTCTCAGTTTCTGACAGAGACTTGGAAGAAGCTGACCCAGTCTCCCTTTCCTGGCTGCTGGAGACCTCATCTGATTTGCTTGATGAGATGGTTGTAATGACAGTGTAACATGAGTAGGCACTCTGAGGAATGTGGGGAGTACTGGGTGCCCCAGCAGCCAGAGCCTCATTCAAATAGGCAAGCATTAGAGTATGGAAGAAGGAGGGAGAGGTCTCCTCCAGTGCCCTGGAGACCTGTGCAGCCTCCAGGCCCTGGGGTTCACTGAGGACATGGTGCTGTTCCTGCGTGCAATGTGGAATCTCTTGACCCTGAGACATGTTCACTCTGGTCGGTAGCAACAGACAGGAATGTGGGCAGGAGATTGGGTAAAAGAGGACCACCACCTAGGGAGAAAGGGAGGATGTAAGTGGCCTCATCTGTTAACTCAACTGTGGCAGCTCTGAAAAGAGTGGCTTCCATCCATCTTTTCCTTAGGGCAGTACTCGAGCCTCACAGGTCTCCTGTCCTGAACTGTAGGAAGCAATGGAGGGAGCGAGAAGGCTCTTCAGGGTGGAGCCAGCCAACCTAGCCCAAGGCTTCCTAAAGCTGATAACAGGGCAGGTGGGGTCAAGCTCTGTGGGATCCCTTCTGTTCTGCAGTGGGTGGTCCCCTCCGTCTTTGTTCAGAGTCCTCACTGTGATCCCCGAGAGTGTCTGGGACTCCTTCCTCTACTGACCCAAGGACTGTCACCTCAAAAAGAGGCTTAAATCTTCTTGAGACACTTGACTTACAAAGAAGAAAGGAGGTAACTCACACTGACAGCTTTTTTCAGAGCCTCTCAGCCAGGAAGTCACAGAGGAGACAGACAGGGGAGAGAAGTGAGGGGCAGCTCATGGGGCCATACCTGCCCGGGCCTCCCAGAAGTGACAAAGGAGCACAGCTGTTGGGGCTCTGTTGTTCTGATGTGTGTGGTCCCCACAATCCTCACTAAAGGTCAGGACTTTTGACCTTGACAGAGACTGAGACACCTCTCTCTGTTAACTTGAGACAACAGCCCTCAGATTCCCAAAACCAAAATCAGAAAGCACCAAAGTCTGACAACTATTCTAGGGCCTACCCAGTGTGACAACAGGGACAGGGTTCTATGGGGCCCCCACTGTTCTCCAGGGTGTGATTCCCCCAGTCCCTGCTCAGCATCTTAACTTGATTTCTGGCAGGGCCTGATTACTTGGGGCCACACCTCTCAGAACAATATCATCATCATCCTCATATCCCGAAAGTCAGAGGAAGTCACTCCTGGCCAGCCCCTCCTCCTCCTGGGACTCACAAGAGAATTCTGAGGGCCCTTCTCCATTCTGGGGAAGAAATCTCCTCAGTCCCACTCAACATCTTACCTTGAGTCCCGGCAGGGTCTCAGACTCCTCCCTCCACTCACCCGAGGCAGCAGTCCTCAGAACAGGCCTCACTTTCCTGCAAACCCAAGGTGGAAGTCAGGGAGCAACTCAGTCTGACAGTTATTCTCGCGGCGCCGAGGGCTGGAGACGGGGGGCTGCACTTTTACCTGCAGCGTCCCCTGTATTCTGCGGAGCTGGTCACTTCATTCCCCTTGCCCACCTTACCCTGAAACTCCCCTGTGCCAGGGCCTCCTCCCTCTGCTGAATCGTGGCCACGCCCCGAGTGGCCATGCTGCCCTCAGATTCCTGAGGCCCTAGTTACTCCGGGGGCTCCCCGGGATGACAAAAGGGACGGGGCTTTACTCAGCAGGCCGCCCCTCTCTTCTGGGGTGGTTAGTTCCCTCGTTCAGGGTCTTCACCTTGCCACTTGACCACTCGCAGGGCTACTCATTCCGCGAGTAGAACCCTCAGCTTTCGATATCTGCCTTCGCCAACCGTCCTCCTGGACGTCAGGGCGTGTCCCTTCCGCTCCGCTCCCCCTCGCCTCCCTCCACGCGAAGTGGTGCCTGGTTCTCCCGGGAACGACAGCAGGAGTGAGGTTCTGTGGGGCTCCTTGTATTCTGGGGTACTTAACGCACTTGGTGTCTTCACCCAGAATCAATGCAGTGATCAAGGATTCCTCCCTCCGCAGAGCTGAGGTTGTACCCCATACACCAAGACCCTCACCCGGGTCAAACTCGCGAGAGGACGAAGTCAGAGGGAGCCTCTGTCTAATAGTTATCCCGGGGCTCCCCATTGCCAACGTGGTGGCATAACTCTTAGAGTGCCCTCCATTCCTCAGTTCTGACTCAGTGTCTCACCCGGGCCTTACATGGCCTGAGGCTCCTCCTCTGTTAACCTGAGGCTGCATCTCCTCAACTCAAGGCCCTCCATCACCACCTTTAGATTCCCGAGGCCATTTCTAGCCACCACTGCTGGGAGTCTTCCAAGGTTGACAACAGGAGCAGGCTCTATGGGGTCCCTTTCTTCTGGGGTAAGTGGTTCCCACAGTTCTCACTTAGGGTCCATATTCTTGGCTCCAGTCTTTTTGATTAATTACTTCATAGACGATGCCACCGCCTTGCCAATCTCTATGCTTTTGCCCCTGTGTGACCCTCATACAGACTGAGTCCCTGAGTCCAAGTTCAGGCTGGATGCTGGGTAGTGAAGATGAAGCACCGTGAATTTAAAAAACAGAAACAGAAACAAAACAAAACAAAAGTCACCTTCCCATTGGGTCCCTTCTCCAGACAGTTGGAAACCTTTTCTAAAACACTTAACTTTCTATAGGAAAGAGCCTTGTATAGACACATTGCTAAGTGGTCTTGCCACTCCCATTGCAAATGCTGTATCACTTCATATAACCATGTAGAGGAGGAGTGCTAAGGACCAGCATGGGCCCACTAGGTTAATGTGGGCCGGACCCAGTTGCCCCCTGACATCTGATCACTGGATAAATAATTGAAATAAGCAGGACAGAACCTTAGAAATTGTCATTTTATGGATGAGGAGCCTGGAGCATAGGGAGGTGCTGAAGTGTTTTGCAAGTGATTTGCTACTGATGAGAGTTAAAGTACTAAAGTGGTGCTCTATGACTATGTTCTCACTGCACACATTTCAAACAGTACACTCAAAACAAAATTGTCTTGCCTTTTCAATCCTCTATGTTACCTGCACCACCATATAACCTTATTATGAATTAATTTTGTATGGATATAATTGTGCATTTGCTTTCCATAAATGAAATTTAGGTAAATTACATAGATGTGATAATAAAGTACTATTGTTTTGCTATTTGCTTTTTCCTCTAATTAATAATCCGTCCTGAAGAGTGCTGCATATCAATCTTCAGAGTGTTCCTAAATTTTGAAAAACAGATATTATTTTATTGTTACTTGCAAACTGAAGATGTCCTTGATAGCATTCTACAGTGTCTATATTTCTAGACTCTATAACTGGATTACATATAGATCTGCCATTTTTCTTTTATTTAAAAAGTAAAAGAGATGGCTACCTCTATAATTAAAACTTTCATTCATATTTATCTTCAAATATATTCATGAAGGGCAAGACTGTTGAAATAAATAATTAGTGTGTTAGGTATTGCTCATGAGAATTTGTAGGCCATTCTTTCCATGGCTCGGGAGAAATGTGAGAAGCAAATCAAAAGGATGAGTACTGCAATACTATACCTTTCTGTCTTTTATAGACTTAACTCTGCATTTCGATTTCTTGATCTGCAAGGTCAGTCCATAAAGCTTTATTGATCACAGTAATGAAATACTCAGTAGTGTATTATGAAGCATATGCAAAACACAATAACCTATCCGGAGGTCCAGTGGCCCGAAGTCTCCAACAGAAGGTCCAGTGAGGGATTTTTCATTTGCTCTTTGAAAGCTTATAATTTTATTGCTATGCTGTCTTTGAATAAAATGGTTGTATCACCTAATCCATCTTGATATGGAATCATTTTAAAGCCCTTTAGATTTATTTTGTTTATTTACATTCCTTTTCTGAGACGGAAATATGAGAGTAAGACAGAATCCACCATTTATACCTTCATTTCAATTCGTTTCATCCACTCATGTGCTGTTATTATTAGCATAAAATATATTTAATTCCTCTGTTTCATAGATGTTTGGAGTTTGAAGGAAGAGATTATTCATGGACTAAGTGGAATTAATGACATCTAGAATTTTAATGCACTTTTTTTTTTTTTTTTTTTTTGCGGTACACGGGCCTCTCACTGCTGTGGCCTCTGCCGCTGCAGAGCACAGGCTCCGGACGCGCAGGCTCAGCGGCCATGGCTCACGGGCCCAGCCGCTCCACGGCACGCGGGATCCTCCCGGACCGGGGCACAAACGTGCGTCCCCTGCATCAGCAGGCGGACTCTCAACCACTGCGCCACCAGGGAAGCCCAGTACCTTTGTTTTAAAATGAGACATGGTAGATTCAAATACTAAAAAAAAAAGAAGCACATTGGGCTTCCCTGGTGGCGCAGTGGTAATGCCTGGCACATAGTGGGCATTCAGGAAAAGACCGTTGAATAAATGAAACCACTAAAGCTATTTTTATATAGCTTTAGTGGGATTCAGCTTGTTGGGTTTTACTGTTGTTACTTTTTTTTTAAAACATCTTTATTGGAGTATAATTGCTTTACAATGGTGTGTTAGTTTCTGCTTTATAACAAAGTGAACCAGCTATACATACACATATATCCCCATATCTCCTCCCTCTTGCGTCTCCCTCCCACCCTCCTTATCCCACCCCTATAGGTGGTCACAAAGAACCGAGCTGATCTCCCTGTGCTACGTGGCTGCTTTCCACTATCTATTTTACATTTGGTAGTGTATTATATGTCCATGCCACTCTCTCACTTCATCCTAGCTTACCCTTCCCACTCCCCATGTCCTAAAGTCCATTCTCTAAGACTGCATCTTTATTCCTGTCCTGCACTTAGGTTCTTCAGAACCATTTTTATTTTTTTAGGATTCCATATATATATGTTAGCATACGATATTTGTTTTTCTCTTTCGGACATACTTCACTCTGTATGACAGTCTCTAGGTCCATCTATGACTCTACAAATGACCCAATTTCTTTCCTTTTTATGGCTGAGTAATATTCCATTCTTTATATGTGCCACATCTTCTTTATCCATTCATCTGTCAATGGACACTTGGGTTGCTTCCATGTCCTGGCTATTGTAAATAGAGCTGCAATGAACATTGTGGTACATGACTCTTTTTGAATTACGGTTTTCTCAGGGTATATGCCCAGTAGTGGGATTGCTGGGTTGTATGGTAGTTCTTTTTTTAGCTTTTTAAGGAACCTCCATACTGTTCTCCATAGTGGCTGTTATCAATTTAAATTCCCATCAACAGTGCACGAAGGTACCCTTTTCTCCACACCCTCTCTAGCATTTATTCTTTGTAGATTTTTTGATGATGGCCATTCTGACTGGTGTGAGGTGATACCTCATTGTAGTTTTGATTTGCATTTCTCTAATGATTAGGGATTTGAGCATCCGTTCATGTGTTTGTTGGCAATCTGTATATCTTCTTTGGAGAAATGTCCATTTAGGTCTTCTGTCCATTTTTGGATTGCGTTGTTTGTTTTTTTGATATTGAGCTGCATGAACTACTTGTAAATTTTGGAGATGAATCCTTTGTCAGTTGCTTCATTTGCAATTATTTTCTCCCATTCTGAGGGTTGTCTTTTCATCTTGTTAATGGTTTCCTTTGCTGTGCAAGAGCTTT
Organism: Phocoena sinus; assembly: GCF_008692025.1. NCBI lineage: Eukaryota > Metazoa > Chordata > Mammalia > Artiodactyla > Phocoenidae > Phocoena > Phocoena sinus. The sequence goes on along the minus strand of NC_045784.1, from coordinate 31,326,476 downwards.
TACATTTCATTAGGTCACAGTTGTTTATTTTTGCTTTTATTTGCATCACTCTAGGAGGTGGGTCAAAAAGGATCTTACTGTGATTTATATCATAGAGTGTTCTGCCTATGTTTTCCTCTAAGAGTTTTAAAGTGTCTGGCCTTACATTTAGGTCTTTAATCCATTTTGAGTTTATTTTTGTGTATGGTGTTTGGAAGTGTTCTAATTTCATTTTTTTGCATGTAGCTGTCCAATTTTGCCAGCAACACTTATTGAAGAGGCTGTCTTATCTCCATTGCATATTCTTGCCTCCTTTATAAAAAATAAGGTGACCATATGTGCGTGGGTTTATCTCTGGGCTTTCAATCCTGTTCCATTGATCTATATTTCTGTTTTTGTGCCAGTTCCATACTTTTTTTTTTAACATCTTTATTGGAGTATAATTGCTTTAGAATGCTGTGTTAGTTTCTGCTTTATAACAAAGTGAATCAGTTATACATATACATATGTTCCCATATCTCTTCCCTCTTGTGTATCCCTCCCTCCCACCCTCCCTATCCCACCCCTCAAGGTGGTCACAAACCACCAAGCTGATCTCCCTGTGCTATGCAGCTGCTTCCCACTAGCTATCTATTTTACGTTTGGTAGTCTATATATGTCCATGCCACTCTCTCACTTTGTCACAGCTTACCTATCCCCCTCCCCATATCCTCAAGTCCATTCTCTAGTAGGTCTGTGTCTTTATTCCCGTCTTGCCCCTAGGTTCTTCATGACATTTTTATTTTTTCTTCTTAGATTCCATATATATGTGTTAGCATACGGTATTTGTCTTTCTCTTTCTGACTTACTTCACTCTGTATGAGAGACTAGGTCCATCCACCTCACTACAAATAACTCAATTTCGTTTATTTTTATGGCTGAGTAATATTCCATTGTATATATGTGCCACATCCTCTTTATCCATTCATCTGCTGATGGACACGTAGGTTGCGTCCATGTCCTGGCTATTGTAAATAGAGCTGCAATGAACATTTTGGTACATGACTCTTTTTGAATTATGGTTTTCTCACTGTATATGCACAGTACTGGGATTGCTGGGTCTTATGGTAGTTCTATTTTTAGTTTTTTAAGGAACCTCCATACTGTTCTCCATAGTGGCTGTATCAGTTTACGTTCCCACCAACTGCAAGAGTATTCCCTTTTCTCCACACCCTCTCCAGCATTGTTTCTGGATTTTTTGATGATGGCCATTCTGCCCGGTGTGAGGTGATATCTCATTGTAGTTTTTTTTTTTTTCTTTGCAATACGCGGGCCTCTCACTGTTGTGGCCTCTCCCGTTGCAGAGCACAGGTGCCGGAGGAGCAGGCTCAGCAGCCATGGCTCACAGGACCAGCCGCTCCGCGGCATGTGGGATCTTCCCGGACCGGGGCATGAACCCGTGTCCTCTGCATCGGCAGGCAGACTCTCAACCACTGTGCCACCAGGGAAGCCCTCATTGTAGTATTGATTTGCATTTCTCTAATGATTAATGATGTTGAGCATTCTTTCATGTGTTTCTTGGCAATCTGTATATCTTCTTTGGAGAAATGTCTATTTAGGTCTTCTGCCCATTTTTGGATTGGGTTGTTTTTTTTTGTTATTGAGAGGCATGAGCTGCTTGTAAATTTTGGAGATGAATCCTTTGTCAGTTGCTTCATTTGCAAATATTTTCTCCCATTATGAACGTTGTCTTTTCATCTTGTTTATGATCGCCTTTGCTGTGCAAAAGCTTTTAAGTTTCATTAGGTCCCATTTGTTTATTTTTGTTTTTATTTCCATTTCTCTACGAGGTGGGTCAAAAAGGATCTTGCTGCGATTTATGTCATAGAGTGTTCTGCCCATGTTTTCCTCTAAGAGTTTTAGAGTGTCTGGCCTTAAATTTAGGTCTTTAATCCATTTTGAGTTTATTTTTGTGAATGGTGTTAGGGAGTGTTCCAATTTCATACTTTTACATGTACCTGTCCAGTTTTCCCAGCACCACTTATTGAAGAGGCTGTCTTTTCTCCACTGTATATTCTTGCCTCCTTTATCAAAGATAAGGTGACCATATGTGCGTGGGTTCATCTCTGGGCTTTCTATCCTGTTCCACTGATCTATCTTTCTGTTTTTGTGCCAGTACCATACTGTCTTTATTACTGTAGCTTTGTAGTACAGTCTAAAGTCAGGGAGCCTGATTCCTCCAGCTCCATTTTTCATTCTCAAGATTGCTTTGGCTACTTGGGGTCTTCTGTGTTTCCATACAAATTGTGAAATTTTTTGTTCTAGTTCTGTGAAAATGCCAGTGGTAGTTTGATAGGGATTGCATTAAATCTGTAGACTGCTTTGGGTAGTAGAGTCATTTTCACAATGTTGATTCTTCCAAACCATGAACATGGTATATCTCTCCATCTATTTGTATCATCTTTAATTTCTTTCATCAGTGTCTTATAGTTCTCTGCATACAGATCTTTTGTCTCCTTAGGTAGGTTTATTCCTATGTATTTTATTCTTTTTGTTGCAGTGGTAAATGGAAGTGTTTCCTTAATAGCTCTTTCAGATTTTTCATCATTAGTGTATAGGAATGCAAGAGATTTCTGTGCATTAATTTTGTATCCTGCTACTTGACCAGATTCATTGAGTAGCTCTAGTAGTTTTCTGGTAGCATCTTTAGGATTCTCTATGTATAGTATCATGATATCTGCAAATAGTGACAGCTTTACTACTTCTTTTCTGATTTGGATTCCTTTTATTTCTTTTTCTTCTCTGATTGCTGTGGGTAAAAGTTTCAACACTATGTTGAATAACAGTGGTGAGAGTGGACAACCTTGTCTTGTTCCTGATCTTAGTGGAAATGTTTTCAGTTTTGCACCATCGCGAATGACGTTTGCTGTGGATTTGTCATATATGGCCTTTATTACGTTGATGTAGGTTCCCTCTGTGACCACTTTCTGGAGAGTTTTTATCATAAATCGTTGTTGAATTTTGTCAAAAGCTTTTCCTGCATCTACTGAGATGATCAAATGGTTTTTATTCTTTAATTTGTTAATATGGTGTATCACATTGATTGATTTGTGTATATTGAAGAATCCTTGCATTTCTGGAATAAACCCCACTTGATCATGGTGTATGATCCATTTAATGTGCTGTTGGATTCTGTTTACTAGTATTTTGTGGAGGATTTTTGCATCTATGTTCATCAGTGATATTGGCCAGTAGTTTTCTTTCTTTGTGACATCCTTGTCTGGTTTTGGTATCAGGGTGATGATGGCCTCGTAGAATAAGTTTGGGAGTGTTCCTCCCTCTGCTATATTTTGGAAGAGTTGGAGATGGATAGGCGCTAGCTCTTTTCTAAATGTTTGATAGAATTCCCCTGTGAAGTCATCTGGTCCTGGGCTTTTGTTTGTTGGAAGATTTTTAATCACAGTCTCAATTTCAGTGCTTGTGATTGGTCTGTTTATATTTTCTATTTCTTCCTGGTTCAGTGTCAGAAGGTTGTGCTTTTTTAAGAATATGTCCATTTCTTCCAGGCTGTCCATTTCATTGGCATATAGTTGCTTGTAGTAATCTCTCATGATCCTTGTATTTCTGCAGTGTCAGTTGTTACTTCTCCTTTTTCATTCCTAATTCTATTGATTTGTGTCTTCTCCCTTTTTTTTTCTTGATGGGTCTGGCTAGTGGTTTATCAATTTTGTTTATCTTCTCAAAGAGCCAGCTTTTAGTATTATTGATCTTTGCTACTGTTTCCTTCGTTTCTCTCTCATTTATTTCTGATCTGATCTTTATGATTTCTTTCCTTCTGCTAACTTTGGGCTTTTTTTGTTCTTCTTTCTCTAATTGCTTTAGGTGTAAGGTTAGGTTGTTTATTCGAGATGTTTCTTATTTCTTGAAGTAGGATTTTATTGCTATAAACTTCCCTCTTAGAACTGCTTTTGCTGCATCCCATAGGTTTTGGGTCATCGTGTTTTCATTGTCATTTTTTTGTAGGTACTTTTTGATTTCCTCTTTGATTTCTTCAGTAATTTCTTGGTTATTTAGTAGCGTATTGTTTAGCCTCCATGTGTTTGTATTTTTTACAGACTTTTTCCTGTAATTGATATCTAGTCTCATAATGCTGTGGTTGGAAAAGATACTTGATACAATTTCAGTTTTCTTAAATTTACCAAGGCTTGATTTGTGGCCCAAGATATGATCTATCCTGGAGAATGTTCCATGAGCACTTGAGAAGAAAGTGTATTCTGTTGTTTTTGGATGGCATGTCCTCTGAATATCAATGAGGTCAATCTTGTTTAATGTATCATTTAAAGCTTGTGTTTCCTTATTTATTTTCATTTTGGATGATCTGTCCATTGCTGAAAGTGGGGTGTTAAAAGTCCCCTACTATGATTGTGTTACTATTGATTTCCCCTGTTATGGCTGTTAGCATATGCCTTATGTATTGATGTGCTCCTATGTTGGGTGCATAAATGTTTACAGTTGTTATACCTTCTTCTTGGATGGATCCCTTGATCATTATGTAGTGTCCTTCTTTCTTTCTTGTAATAGTCTTTGTTTTAAAGTCTATTTTGCCTGATATGAGAATTGCTACTCCAGCTTTCTTTTGATTTCCATTTGCACAGAATATCTTTTTCCATCCCCTCACTTTCAATCTGTATGTGTCCCTAGGTCTGAAGTGGGTCTCTTGTAGACAGCATATATATGGGTCTTGTTTTTGTATCCATGCAGCCAGTCTGTGTCTTTTGGTTGGAGCCTTTAATCCATTTACATTTAAGGTAGTTATCGATATGTGTGTTCTTATTACCATTTTCTCAATTCTGTTGGGTTTCTTATTGTAGGTCTTTTCTTTCTCTTGTGTTTCCTCCCTAGAGAAGTTCCTTTAGCATTTGTTGTAGAGCTGGTTTGGTGGTGCTGAATTCTCTTCACTTTTGCTTGTCTGTAAAAGTTTTAATTTCTCCATCGAATTTGAATGAGATCCTTGCTGGGTAGAGTAATCTTGGTTGTAGGTTTTTTCCCTTTCATCACTTTAAATATATCATGCCACTACCTTCTGGCTTGCAGAGTTTTTGCTGAAAGATCAGCTGCTAACCTTATAGGGATTCCCTTGTATGTTATTTGTTGTTTTTCCCTTGCTGCTTTTAATACTTTTTCTTTGTAGTTAATTTTTGGTAGATTGATTAATATGTGTCTTGGCATGTTTCTCCTTGGATTTATCCTGTATGGGACCTCTGTGCTTCCTGGACTTGATTGACTATTTCCTTTCCCATATTAGGGAAGTTTTCAACTATAATCTCTTCAAATATTTTCTCAGTCCCTTTCTTTTTTTCTTCTGGAACCCCTATAATTTGAATGTTGGTGCGTTTAATGTTGTCCCAGAGGTCTCTGAGACTGTTCTCAATTCTTTTCATTCTTTTTTCTTTATTCTGTTCTGAGGTAGTTATTTCCACTATTTTATCTTCCAGGTCACTTATCTGTTCTTCTGCCTCAGTTATTCTATTTATTCCTTCTAGAGAATTTTAAATTTCATTTATTGTGTTGTTTATCATTGTCTGTTTGCTCTTTAGTTCTTCTAGGTCCTTGTTAAACGCTTCTTGTATTTTCTCCATTCTATTTCCAAGCTTTTGGATCATCTTTACTATCATAACTCTGAATTCTTTTCCAGGTAGACTGCTTATTTCATTTGTTTGGTCTGGTGGGTTTTTACCTTGCTCCTTCATCTACTGTGTGTTTCTCTGTCTTCCCATTTTGCTTAACTTACTGTGTTTTGGGTCTCCTTTTCTCAGGCTGCAGGTTCGTAGTTCCCGTTGTTTTTGGTGTCTGCCCCCAGTGGCTAAGGTTGGTTCAGTGGGCTGTGTAGGCTTCCTGGTGGAGGGGAATGGTGCCTGTGTTCTGGTGGATGAGGCTGGATCTTGTCTTTCTGGTGGGCAGGACCGCATCTCGTGGTGTGTTTTGGGGTGTCTGAGACCTTTTTATGATTTTAGGCAGCCTCTCTGCTAATGGGTGGTGTTGTATTGCTGTCTTGCTAGTTGTTTGGCATAGGGTGTCCAGCACTGTAGCTTGCTGGTTATTGAGTGGAGCTGGGTCTTAGTATTGAGATGGAGATCTCTGGGAGAGCTTTTGTCATTTGATATTACGTGGAGCAGGTAGGTCTCTGGTGGACCAATGTCCTGAACTCGGCTCTCCCACCTCAGAGGCACAGGCCTGACACCCGGCCAGAACACCAAGACCCTGTCAGCCACACGGCTCTTTCAAGAGGCAGCTGCATGAGGGAATTCAGAGCACAGGAAGTCATCAGGCAGACCTGGGTACAAGCTTTGATTCTCTGAGCTCCCATTCTCCCATCTATAAAATGGTAATGCTGGTGTCCATGTCTTGGGATTGCTTACATGACCAGACTCAGACTACAGTAGGGTGCCATAATAATCCACATTTTAATAAGCTCAGGAAGACACAATGTAAGTACCAGTTCTTCATCAAATTACTTTACCAGCCTCAGCCTTAGTTTCCCCTTCTTGGGTAGATGCCACTGGATGGACAGTTGTGAGAAGAGCTCAGAATTATCAAGATAGTGGTCATTGGCAAGTGATACCACAAGAGAAGAGGCCCATGCTATGCCTTGTCCTGCTGAGCAATTTTCAGACTTCAGCTCAGTCTGGCAAGAGGGCGACTGGGTCGGCAAGGCAGGACAGGGTCCGTGAGGCGTGCAGTGCTCAGCCGGTGCACAGCCTGAGGGGCATGGTCAAAGCCCTCGGGGAAGGCTGACAGTGGCCAGGACTCCGGCCTCCTGCGGCTGCGGCGTCTTTGGGGTCTCCCTCCCGGTGTCAAGTCGTTCCCACTCCTGCTTTGGCGGCTGTGCCTTTACCCTGAGCTTCTTCACTCGGTGAGCACTCCCTGAGGCAACGCGCAAAAAGCACGGGCCTAGCTGAAGTTCGAGAAACGGGGGCAAAGCCACCTGTTGTTACTTTTTTATTTTGATTTTTCTCCCTTTTCACTGCAGACAACTTCACTTGCTTGAAGAATGCTTCTAATTCACATCTTACTGGAAAAACTATCCCTACCCCAGGATTAACTCTGGGATTAATTTTCACATCATATACATATATATGTATATATGTATACTATTATGTATGTATGTATATTGAGGGGACTTAGTAGCAAGTCTGCCGCTAGTAAACAAAGAGCCTAAGGCATTTTCCTGCTCTAGTTAGCCAGATCCTAGCAAGCAGATTTGAACTGTGGACCTTTTTTTTTTTTTTTACATCTTTATTGGAGTATAATTGCTTTACAATGGTGTGTTAGTTTCTGCTTTATAACAAAGTGAATCAGTTATACATATACATATGTTCCCATATCTCTTCCTTCTTGTGTCTCCCCCCCTCCCACCCTCCCTATCCCACCCCTCCAGGCGGTCACAAAGCACCGAGCTGATCTCCCTGTGCTATGCGGCTGCTTCCCACTAGCTATCTACCTTACGTTTGGTAGTGTATATATGTCCATGCCTGTCTCTCGCTTTGTCACAGCTTACCCTTCCCCCTCCCCATATCCTCAAGTCCATTCTCTAGTAGGTCTGTGTCTTTATTCCTGTCTTACCCCTAGGTTCTTCATGACATTTTTTTTTCTTAAATTCCATATATATGTGTTACCATACAGTATTTGTCTTTCTCTTTCTGACTTACTTCACTCTGTATGACAGACTCTAGGTCCATCCACCTCATTACAAATAGCTCAATTTCGTTTCTTTTTATGGCTGAGTAATATTCCATTGTATATATGTGCCACATCTTCTTTATCCATTCATCCAATGATGGGCACTTAGGTTGTTTCCATCTCTGGGCTATTGTAAATAGAGCTGCAATGAACATTTTGGTACATGACTCTTTTTGAATTATGGTTTTCTCAGGGTATATGCCCAGTAGTGGGATTGCTGGGTCATATGGTAGTTCTATTTGTAGTTTTTTAAGGAACCTCCATACTTGAACTGTGGACCTTTGATTAATTTCCCCCATAAAGGTATTAAGAAAAAAAATTAAATTTGATTAGCTTATTTTATTTCTTAAAATAATTAATGTTGGTCTACCAGGTCAAACTTAAATGGAGAAGCCATGGAAAATAAATCAGAGCTTATGAATATATTTTTCATTGCTGATTATGAGGGAAATTTTAACTTACATTCACTCTGGGAGGCCACAGAAAAGCTTATAAAATTCCCTGTTATTAGCTTGCTCTCAAATCTTTTTTTATGGGTTGTTTCTTATAATTCATGGGTCATTTGTTTCTCTTTAGATATTGATGGCTCCAAGATAGTGCTTCTCAAACTTATTCAGTGACCCTAATAGGGAAATTCACAACCTCCTATGTCAAGAAACGTTTATTGAGAACTTGCTTATGGTGCAGTGATGAAGATGATCTCATCTCATTTCTCATTAATTCTCGATACAACCCTATGAGTTAGAGACTATAATCATCCCAGTTTCAGGAATGGGGCGACTGAGGCTAATAGAGGTTAAGTAACTTGACCATGGGCATATAGCTAGGAAAAGGCAAAACTAGGATTCACACCAGGCGATCTGAAGCCAGAGACTCAGCTCCAGCTTCCAAAAGGAGAAAAACGTTTGAAAGTCTGTATGTATTAGAACTCATGGTTCTCTTTGGGGAGCCCAGCCTACTTTAAAACCTGGGAAGATGAAAATACAGAACAGAGGCTCTGCTCCTTAAATTAATATAACCTCCATCCCCAGCCAGACAAATGAGAAAATTCTTTACTCTCCGTAACTTTCTCAAGATATCCTACTGACCTATTCTTCACTCCTAACTCCAGCAGACAAAACCACTTATTGTGAAATATCATTATGAGGGTTTGCACAGTGAAAACACTTGAAAGCCCCACTTGGACGACTCAGACACAAAAGAAGAGTTAACTTAATCTGAGCAAATCATTGGAGGGTTGAGGTTCTTACAGTAAAGCAAAACGCTTTAAGAAAGCTTTTCATTTACTTTTAAAAAGACAGATTTTAAACAACTTTATTTTAGCAGCTCAGTCCCTTTCAATAAAAATAGAGCACTAGACAAGTTCTAATTAAGTCATTTTCACTAACATATAAGTTAAAACAATTTCCCTGCCTATAATATGGGTATGTAATGACTGAATGAGAAACTCCATGAATTGATAAAGGAAGAAGCACCAAGTACAGGAGGGCAAAGAAGTCAGCAATGAGAAGCTGTTGGGCTTACAGAAGAGGCACACATGCAAATTCTCAAATCAGACCGGGGTCTCAGTGAACTGAATTAGAGGTTAAAACTGGCTCAGAGCTGGCATTTGAGAAAGGCTTGCTCTTCATGGGGGAACTCTTTACTTCATCCAAAATGCCAGGAATATACTAGGAAGAAATATAAATCCTGCACAAAACAGACCTCTAAGTTGGAAGTGTTAATCTGAGCCAAGTAGCAAGGTTTCTTTCTAAGTATTAATTATGGTGATCCTGGGGGGAAATGGATTTGGGGTAAACACCACCTGCACTGGCAGCTGAGAGAATGTGACAGGAGAATTTGGCTTCTGAACCCCATTACACACGCTGCATTACAAGTGGAATCTGTGAATTACATCTGTCCCAAGACTGAGGTTCTTTACTGCTAAAACTTCATATTGACAGACCAACTACAGATGGAAAAGACTCACTCATTTATCTAAGCTGGGCCCCAAGCTGCCCTGTGCTTATATTATGTGATAATTTAGTTGAGGCAATCTAATTCCTAATGCTGGACATTCATCACGTTCCCAGTTTTTGTCTACCATCCTTGCTCCGGTCAAGAAAACAGGGAATAAAAACAGGTGGGATATGAGTCAAGGTGGGAATTGGTAGCATCAGTTACCTTGTTTTACATTCTCATACACACAAAATTGTGAAGTAGAAACACTATTTTCATGGCCATGCTGGGGTGACTGCACAAGAGAATTCTGCTAGTCCTGGCAACAAGCTACATGAGTAGTAAAAGAAACAGGACAGAAAGCCGTATTTCCTACTGAGATTTATCATGGAAAATTGTTGCTGCCAGGACCATGGGTTATACTGAGACATTTTCTGAGCTTCCTCTGACTTTTTGAACAAGACCAGTTTTGCAAAGTCTGAGAGCCATAGAGTTGCTCTTCCATTTTCTTGGTTAGGAGCAATTAATCATGGTTGTATGCCACCGACAAAGAAAAATATTTCTCTTTTAGACAGACAGGAAAGTTGGAAAGGAAGTCAGGAAGACTGTTCCATTCTAAATACGTCTTTATTTATTTTAGATTCAGTGCAGGATGTTTTTATTTTATTAGCACACTTCCAAAAAAGAAGGCTAAAAACTCCGAGGCAAAGCAGGTCCGTTACACTAGAGTCCTGTGGTTCCAGTCACGCCCTCTTGCTAATTCAGGGACATCCTTAGTGCATTCTTCTCACAATAGTAATAATAGGAGAAGCATTTTACTTCAAGTAGAAAAACACAAGCATTCCCAGATCTGTGCAATCCATAGATCTGTGCCTAGCTGTCTCGTTACATTTACCTTTTCTCAACTAATATTTTACACAAACTAGCTACAGTTCTGCTTATGAATTTTAATAAGAGAAAATTTCACACAAACTTGTGCCAGTGTGCTTTAAGTGCCTTCCAATAAAAAGTACAGACTTTTTTTTTTTCCTTAATGAGAAAAATGAAATTTCAAGACCTCAGATTTCACTCCTTCCTGGTCTAGCTTTGAGGTTTGGTAATGAATAGCCACTCTGGGAGACAGCACACGGACGCTGGCAGCAATCTTAACTGCATGGCTTTATCCTGTGTTGTCCACTCGTGGAAACAGCTGGATTGAAAATTATAGTTGAACTATGAAATTTCCAGTGTCTGCAACTTAAAAACAAAAAACAAGCACACAAACAAACCAGCCTCACCTGGAAGATATGTCTTCTTTAGCATAGAGTGTGAAGCAAAGACTGATGATATGGTATTTTATTTATCTATTTTTTGGATGAGAGAGAAATATTAAATGAGGTCTATTATTTTTTATGATTACTATTTACTATTATTACTTATTTTGTTTTATGCCTCAGAGATATCTGAAAATGCCCTGTAAACTGCTGTGTTTAATATTGTCCTTGCTCTCTAGCAGTAGACAGAAAATTTTCACTTATATTTGATTTCATTTGTGTAACATTTCTGCTTTAATGAAGGCTGTCTGACCTGTGGTTAAAGTGAATGGGAATAAAACTTAAAAATGCATTTATTTCACAGCTTGAAATGAAATAATCCTTGTATTCAGTAACTTGCAAGGATTTTTTTTCATCTCAGTTGCCCCCAACAGGCTTACACCTAAGTTGCGATGTTTCATGAATTCTGGTCTCAGTGCAGATAAAGTAAATTCTGTTTTTGCTTTCTGTTTTCCTGTCATCCTACAAGTGTTTGTTAAATATCCATTTTGAGTAAGTTACTTAGATTCGTGCTTCAGAATCCCTATTTCTAAAGGAAGGTATTGGACTAGATAATGTTTAAGATACTTTGAATGTTAATGTTGCATTTACAAATTTGCTATAGGCTCAGGATCTTGCTAAACACCAAAAAGGGTTATATATAGGAAAAGATATCATGACCCAGTGGAAAAGATAACAGACTTTGTAGTAAAAAGACCACATTCAAATCTAAGTTCTGCTTTTCTGTGACTTCTGTGAGCCATAGTTTTCTCACCTAGCAAATGGGTCCACTACTACTGTCTTCACAACATTGTGTGGAAAATTAAATTAGAATAAGTGGCAAAGTATGTAACACATAGTAGCTCAATAAACAATACTGGCTGATCTCTTTTGCCTTTGCTTAAACTGTTTATACTCCAAGTAGTGAGACAGGATCTGTGCAAGCAGAGACATATAGCAAAGCAATGTTAGAAAATGCTGTATGAAATGATCAATTTATTCATAATCGACATCTTAAAATTGTTTTGCAACAAGGGAGTTTAAACAAAGCTTAGCTGCCCAGGCTTGCTTAATTCTTTTTTTCCTTTAATTTATTTTTTAATTTTTATTTATTTTTTATTGTTTTGTTTTGCTTTCTATTGAAGTATAGTTGATTTACAACGTTGTGTTAGTTTCAGGTGTACAGCAAAGTGATTCAGTTTTATATATATATATATATATTCTTTTTCAGATTCTTTTCCCTTATAGGTTATTACAAAATATCAGCTATGCTTAATCCTAACCTCTGATCCTTACTAATTCCTGATTATTGCTTTGAGTTTACATTTGTTTTTGGTGGTCCTTATTAACCCTTTTTTATAGTAATTAATCAAGTGAGGTCTGAATCCATTTCCTCACACCACCAGAGTTAAGAATATTTAGATCAGATGTAGGAGCTGTGGATAGGATGGGGAATTTAAGTTCTTAACTGGGAGGTAGAGCACCTGCTGAAAGCAGAAAGCTTGGTGTCTGAACACAGCTGCGAAGTCCACTTCTTCAGCCTGAGCTTCCTTTATAAATTAATTAATCTCTGCTGGCTGAGGCAGCCTGTTTCCTCACTGGGCCGGGACAATTCATTAAAGATAGAAAAAGTGAAAATAAAGAAAAGTCAGGAGAGCAGAATTCTTTACCAAAACTTTCTAATGGGAATTTAACAAAAAAAGTAACAGGGCTCTGAGACGCTTAGAATAAAAGGTATTGCAAAAAATACTGACAAAAATCCAGAGTTATCAGTAAATCAAACTGACAACTCTCTTATCAGAGTCATCTGTAAATCAAACTATGTTGTTGGTTCTGCATAATTTTGGAGGGCTTCCCAAAATCCCGGAATTGTGACATTTTAGAATAAAAGGCAGTCCAGTCTATTTTACAGATGAAGAAATGGAGACCCACAGAAATTAAGTGACCTGCAGACTAGTACGTAACTCCATAGTTAAGAGCAAGGATCTGCTCTCCCATTTCTTACCAGTGTGATTTTGGCCAAGTACATAGCCTTTTAAGATCCAAGGTACTTACATGTGAAATGGGGCTGGAAGTACCAATTGGTAGAACACATGTAAAATGTTTAGCAAAATGCCCGACATATATTAAATACTATTATCATCATTATTAGTATGGGGACTAAAATCTGGCATTATAATGACATAATCTGGAATAATGAATAGGAAGACTATTTATTACTGAAGTTGAAGAAAATTTTATCTCATACTTATGATCAACCTTTAAACTTGCGTATAGTAGAGATAGCAGTACAGAATATTTTCCCTAATATTTTCCTCAAATGTCTTCTTGCTGAAAGCCTTCTCTTACAGCAACGTTCAGGGAAATTCCCCAGTAGATATAATAACTATTTAGAAGAAGTGAAATTTGTTTCCCTGTAAGTTCATAATAAATACTTATTTACCCTGGAAAATCTAGATATACTTAGTGATGCCAATCCCCTACCTAAAAAGAAAATAAACCCAATAAAACAAATGGAAGAAGAACAATAAAGGCTTCAAATATTATTCTTTTATGGTATTGAGGAGTCCTTTGTTGTGATATTATGTGGCCATGAAAAACCTAGACACATTTTGAGTTTTATACACAAGGAAGTCTTCACCAAAAATGAAAGGATGATAGATCTATCTTACTTAAGCATTTCTACTTCCTGTGAGTCTTTTCCCAGTTGTTATTTCAAAACCCAAATGAAGGCTTATAGGGTAAGAGGGTAATATTTTAAACAAACAAGCCAAATTGCAGTCACACACATTCTAGCTCTAAATTGCACTGTTTGTGCAGTCTTTTCAGAAAAGAAATAAGAAGATCCTCTGTGTCATTCCACCTCTCCAATTTTCTAATGCAAATGGAGAAGCACCAGGGCAATACTATCTGATGCAGCCTTGCATTTGGGAAAGAGGTAGATATTATAAGAAGAATTATCTCATAATTTGAGGGTTTTTTCCTGATTAGAACCAGCAAAAGTAAAAGACTTGATTATGCCTACTCTCACATGCATCTACTCACTCAATTTATTTTTTCCTAACTTGGAGTTAGACTTGGCCCAAGTGAGTAATACACTTATCCCACAACACATAAGGAACCAGCAGGAGGTGCTTTTATGGAGCATGCTACTTTAGTTCTCATAGTTTCTTTAAAAAGGGATCAAGAATCCAACCCTTCTCATTATGATCATTGCTCATTTTACCAATAATATATTTCATGGTCTATGTCATGGTCCATAGTATCTTAAAAATATTTAGATACTTCTATTCCCTCAAGTAAGAATTACACATTTAGTTTTCTACATGATTAATTTCTAGCAAATTATTTCCAATAGCCAGTTATGAAAATTACATACATCGTATTCAACCTTTATGTAGTGAATAGTACACTCTGAAAGTGTAATCAGATGCATCAGATAAACTGAGTCCCAAGGAATGCACATTTGCTTTTCATTTAATTTCCCAATTGTAAGGCCACAAAATGGCTCATAAAGTTGTTATGCCCATTATTATCAATGATATTATTCAGGATGAAACAAATACATGAAGCATTTGTTTTTATGCTAGTGCTTTTTTTTTTTCCTGATACACTGATTTTGGAATAAATATTTGGACTGAAACCCATAAATTACATATGTTTGAAAAAAATAAATTGTGAAAAGACTGGACATTATTGAATTGAAAAGGTTGATTCTTTATGAAGCAAGGTTTTTTAAGGGAAAATGTATTATATCATGAAACCAATAAAACTGGCATTTACTCTGTGATCCCTACAGACTTTCTGCTTGCATCAAATGGAAGACTGACTTGGTCCTCAGCCTCAGGGCCAAATTGTTCTACAGGTTGAACTCCAAGTTGTCTCATTACATGATTAATGATATCCGCAATAAGAGTGATACACAGTGAAGTTTGTGGTGCTTCTACATAAATAGATTCAGTGTTAAAAGTTATCAATTATGAGAGATAGAATACTCTTTTATACAACCAGGAAATCACTTTTTCTGGTGGGCTTTTAATAACATTGAGTTTATCATGGGTTGACACTTCTACTGTTATTTCCTCTAGGCTATTAAAAAAAAAAAAACAACCCTGTTTATCCACAATAGCCAGGATACTTTTTAAGAAAAAGACGAGATAGTGATATGAAAACCTACAAGATAGGTAGTTCCCAGAATATATCACATTCCTTCACTGAATCACTTTACATAAAGCATCAAGGATGAATGTAAGGACTTCAAATGCCAAGGTGACCCCTATGATGAAACTGTGCACTTTAAGTTGGAAGATGAACTGAAGAGTCATGGGCAGTCCTCGGATAAGCTTTAGGAAGCTGATTCACATCTCTGGCTCACATCCTGGGAGGTCCTTTCACCCTGATGGAAGGTGATTTTGAGGGATATTTGCTAAGTGGAGTTTTTCACGTATGAAAGTTGATCGATTCTTAAACTTGATCACCTGTTAGAATGTGTTTTGAGCCACTTTTTCAAGAAACGACTAATGCACTTCTGGACTTTAATAGATAACTTTAAGTGTACAATTCAGTGGCATTAAGTACATTCATAATCTTGTGCAACTACCACTGCTGTAACTATCTATTTCCAAATCTATTTCATCACCCCAAACAGAAACTCTGTAACCATTAAGCAGTAACTGCCTACTCCCCCTTCTCCCCAGCCCTTGTAACCTCTAATCTACTTTCTGTATCTTTGAATTTGCCTATTCTGGATATTTCATGTAAGTAAAATCATTCAATATTTGTCATTTTGTGTCTGGATTATTTCACTTAGCTTAACGTTTTCAAGGTTCATCCATGCTGTAGCATGTGTCAGAACTTCATTCTTTTTATGACCGAATAATACTTGACTGTGTATATATATATATATATATATATATATACACACATATACACACAACACATTCTGTGTATTCATTCATCTGTTCATGAATTTGGGTTGCTTCCAACTTTTTATTGATAAAGGCAAAAAAGGAAAGACTTCAACAAAATTTAAATTAAAATACTCTTAAGTGGCTCTTTTGTCAGTCTTCTAGTAATATTGGGCTGGCCAAAAAAGTTCGTTCGGGTTTTCCATAACATGGTATGAAAAACCCGAACGAACTTTTTGGCCAGCCCAATATAATGCTCAATTTGTCATGGCTGAGTTTACTTTCATGCATTTTATTTAACACATGAGATAGAAAATGCAAACAGGGGCTTCCTTGGTGGCGCAGTGGTTGAGAGTCCGCCTGCTGATGCAGGGGACACGGGTTCGTGCCCCCGTCAGGGAAGATTCCTCTCACATGCCGCAGAGCGGCTGGGCCCGTGAGCCATGGCCACTGGGCCTGCGCGTCCGGAGCCTGTGCTCCGCAACGGGAGAAGCCACAGCAGTGAGATGCCCGTGTACCGCAAAAAAAAAAAAAAAAAAAAAAAAAAAAAAAAAAAAAAAAAGAAAATGCAGACCATTTATGAGACTACTGAATATATTGTCACCTTCAGAGTACATTGTTGAATGTCAGGATTTTCTAAAAACACAGCCAACTTCCAAACATGAGTAGTTGCAGCTAAGCCCAAGCACCCACTGTCTCATCGTCATTCATGCATGATTTTTCTAGTCTATGTAAATGAACCAATCGACAAACTAACAAATCAAAACAACCCCACCAGTCACTATTGCTTGCCATATTGCTATATCCAACGGCTAACAGTTAGTCTTTTTTTTTTGTAAGTTTAGTTTTATTTATTTATTTTAAAATTTATGTATTTATTTTTGGCTGTGTTAGGTCTTTGTCGCTGTGTGCGGGCTTTCTCTAGTTGCGGCGAGTGGGGGCCACTCTTCACTGTGGTGTGCAGGCTTCTCATTGCGGTGGCCTCTCTTGTTGTAGAGCACAGGCTCTAGGAGCATGGGCCTCAGTAGTTGTGGCTCACAGGCTCAGTAGTTGTGGCTCACGGGCCCTAGAGCACAGGCTCGGTAGTTGTGGTGCACGGGCTTAGTTGCTCTGCGGCATGTGGGATCCTCCTGGACCAGGGCTCGAACCTGTGTCCCCTGCACTAGCAGGCAGATTCCCAACAACTGTGCCACCAGGAAAAGTCCCAGTTAGTCTTAATCTTATTTGAAATGTCAGCATATTTTGATTACAGCTGATCTCTTCCGTCTCATGAAAATACCTTCTGCATTTGCTTTTGGGACATCACAGTCCTGAGGTTTTCATCTTCCCAGGCCATCACTTCTCAATCCCCCTTGCTGCTTGCTCCTCTTCTCCCTTACCTTTTTAACATTGGAGTACCCTAAGGATCAGTCCTCATACCTCTTCATTTCTTCATTCCTCCTCTTGCTGATATAATTTCAAGTTGGAGTTCTGAACACCATCTACGTTATAATGAATCCCTAATCATATCTCCAGTATGGGCATTTCCCCTGAACTTCAGACTCACAATGTTCAACTGCCTACTTGATGATTCCTGTGTGGATATATAACAGACATTTTTTAAATGACATGTCTGAAATTGAACTCCTAATCTTTCCCATACACCTGCTCTTTCCAGTCTCAGTTAATGCCAACTCTATCCTTCCAGTTGCTCAGACCAAATTCCTTGATGTTATTCTCCAATCCTCTCTTTCTCTTACACCTATTCCCAATCTGTCAGGAAATCCAGTAGTTCTACTTTCAAAATATATGCAGAATCTGATTAATTCTTTTTTTTAAAAAAACACTTCATTGAGGTATAACTGACATACAAAAGTTGTGCATATTTAATGTACACAAGTTAATGAATTTGGGTAAATAAATATACACTTGTGAAACCATCACCACAATTTATGTCACAAACATACTTCCAACACAATTACCATTCAGTCACTGTTGTTGCTCTCCCAGATTACTATGGTAGCCTCCCCCAGTTTCCCCACTGATTCCACTCTTGCTGCCCTACAGTCTGGTCTTAACACAGCAGCCAGAATGATCCTCTTAAAGTCCATTGGAGCATGTCACTTCTCTGCATAAAATCTGCCAGTGCTTCCACATTTCTCTGAGAGTAAAAGCTCAAACATTTAAAATGTTTAACAAGGCCCTATATAATCTGGTCCCTTTATAACCTCATTTCTCAATTTCCCACTATCTCCTCTCTGCTTACTTTGGTGTCCTCTTCAGACACCCCAGGTGGGTTCCTGCATCAGAGATTTGGCACTGACTGTTCCTTTTATCTGAAATTCTTTTCCTCCAGATATGTGTGTGACTGATTTTACCCTCTTCTTTTTGGCAGGGATGCTGTCTGTCAGTGTGAAGGCTGTGCTCTACATCAGGGCACCTGGATAAGAGGTAAGTGGGTACAGAACCCATGCCTCCAAGACCCAGATTTTGCTTCACAGTAAGAGGCATCCTGACTGGTCTCAGAAGTCCTGGTTTTCCCTACTGTTTTAACCATGAATTTCATCAGCCATGGCATTGAGCTAATAGGATGCCAAAGAGCTCCCTACAAATTTCCTCCCATCAAGAGACCATTCAGTCATCCCTAGATCCTCAGTCTCCCTGATCCGTGCATAGTCTTCTTTTACCAATGTTAAAAAATAGTAAATAGAAATACAACTTAAGTATGATATTAAACAAAAAAGCTTTTAAACTTCATTTGTCTATGAAGAAACTATCATCAATTCTTTTTGATTTTGTGCCATGTTTTGGTTTCTGTTATTTCTTAGTGAACAGGGCCCCTTAGTTATCATTATTATATGCTGCAACATAGAAAACTCAAGGGCATATATTAAATGAAATTGTTATTATGGTGATGAATGTTGTTATTAAGATGTCTTGGGAAATAAACTGATAATAGCTGGAATATAAATGAACTTCTCTCTTGAAAATATTTTGTTCCTCTTCATTCTAAAGATGTTTGTATAGGATACCTACTAGCAATACCCACAGCAAGACACTCCTTTTCCAGAACGTTTACAAGGACTACTGTACTTGCCTTGGATGCCATGAGTTATTCACAGATCAGGACCACTCCATTCGAGTTCGTATTATTATTGCAGTCATTTCAAATGATATACATATGTGTAAACACACACATATATACATACCTCTGTCAGCGTGTTCCCAAAATTTTATATATGTTATATGCTATTATATATAGCCTTAGAGAGACCCCGTTTCAAGCCCAAATTCTGTGTTTAATTCCTCAAGAAACACATAATACACTCTGGACCTGGCCATGAGGGTATACATGAGTTTCTTATCCTTTATAAAAGTCCTTGATTTCTCATCAAGATGGTACAGTGAGTTCACACTTTCACATTATGTCTCCACTCCAAGGAGATAGTAAATGATAATGCTTAAAATAGAAAACAGTGGTATAGTCAGGCCAAAAGCAAAAAGATAAAAATCAGCAAGGACCATAAAAGGAAGACCACACCCATCTCACACTATTTTCCACGTTGGCTTCTGAAACACAGACCTGTGACTCAAATATATCAAACCAGTTCTTGCCTCAGGGCCTTTACACATGTGCTTTCCTCTCCCACGAGTGCCAGGTATGCTTTTCTCCTCACCTTCTGCCTGGTTGGCCTTTTCTCAACGTTTCCATCTTAGCTCCAAATGTCACCTCCTCTGAGAAGCCCCCAGGCTTGCTCCAGCACATAGCCCTATTTTATTTTAATCATATGCATCATTATCTATTTACCTGTTTATTTACCCTTTGTCTCCTTGCAAACTTCACCCACAACTAGAAGGAAATCCCATGGGGGCAGGGGAAAAAAAAAAAAAGAACCATAAAGGGAAGAGCAGAACAATTCAGTTTCTAGGTGGTAAATCACACAAGTATTTTGGGGAATGGGAGTATTTTTCAAATCCCATGCTTGAATTCAGAGGCTGAGGAGTGTTCCCTCTACTTGTAAAAGGAGACCAAAAGCACTGTTGGGGAGTTATTGCTGTGCTGATGAACTGCATGAAGTTTCCACCTGGCTGAGAGATGGGTTTGCAATACCAAGATTACAGTGGGGCTGGAAACCGAAGATGATCATGTCCAATCTTGTTCTGGAAAGGGTGGTAGAAGGAAGGGTTCCCTAGGGCTCTGTGGACCAGGCGGAAGCAACTGTAAAATCTCTAAATAGAACAAGAAGCTACACAGAGAGGGGGCATGTTTACTTTCTACTGTTGCCTAACAAATTACCATAAACTTAGCAGTGTAAAACAATACCTATTTGTTAGCTGGGGGTTATTTTCAGATTCCAGAAGCCACCTGCATTACTTGACTCATGGCACCTTCCCTTGTTAAATCTAGGAATAGTGTGTCAGATCCTTCTCATGCTTCAAATTGCTCTGAGTTATTCTCTTGCCTTTCTCTTCAGCCACCCGCTAGAGACAGGGCTCAGGTGATTAGATTAGGCCGACCTGGAAAATCTCCCTTTTAAAGGTCAACTGTGCCAAATAACATAACACAAACACAGAAGTGCTATCTCATCACATGCACAGGTTCCAGGATATATGGTCAGAAATTCTGGAGCTGTATTAGTTTCCTGTAGCTGCTATAACAAATCCCCACAAGCTGAGTGGTTTGAAACAATAAAAATTTACTGTCTCCCAGTTCTGGAGGCCAGAAGTCTAAAGTCAAGGTGTCAGCAGGGCACTCTCTCTGGAAGCTCAAAGAGAAAATCTATTCCGTGCCTCTTCTAGCTTTTGGAGGCTATTGGGATTCCTTGGCATTCTGAGTACCTCTCTGTCTCCTCAGCTTTACACTGCCTTCTCTATTGCCAAAATCCATCTGCCTTTTCCTTACAAATAAGATTGCATGTGAATGTATTTAGGACTCATGCAGATAATCCAGGATAAGCTCCTCTTTTCAATATCCTTAACTTAATCATACCTTTTGCCACATAAAATAACATTCACAGGTTTCAGGAATTAGGATATGAGCATATATATTTTGGAGTCACCATAAAGCCCACTCACTATAAAGGCCATTCATAGAAATTCTGCCTACCACAGAGCAAGAGGAAGAAAACAACAAGATAGAAAACAAGAAAAAAACGACAAACTAACAAAAAAAACCCATTCAAAAATACGTCTGAAAAGCAAAATTCAAAGTTATACAATAAAATGTTAAATATAAATAAAAAACTCAGAATATGATGCAATTTCCAATGAAAGTAATTGGGAATTTGTGATATGTATGTCTGAGATGCCCAAAGAGGAGATGAAGAAATAATTCTTATAAAAAAGTACAATTTGGAAAGAAATTAGTTGGAAATGAAGGAGAGTAAAATATGAACAAAACTAAATATTGTGAAAAAAAGAAAGTATTTTAATTGAAAAAAAAAACCTATGATCTTTATCAAGAAGGATAAAAATCTGCTGCTGCCCCTGATGTAGATTCTATAACATTTCTGCCCTTGCATGGAGAAACACTGCTAGACAAATAGTGGAATTTATCACTAAGGTGGATTTCTACCAGGGAAGAACTTTCTCCCAGATTATATTATAAATATACCAATACTACAGTGTTTTTTACGTTATAACAGATATAAAAGTATAAGTTTTTTAAACTTCAACCATCCCAGCCCTACCTTCCCACTGTGAACAGGGCAAACATGAGGAGTCCCACATCAGTGGTGACGTGGTACAACTAGACAGGCAATTAAATGACATGAAAAGAGGAGCCCTGCACCATCAGTGCCCTAGTGTGACTGGACAAAGGACATGAAGGGAGGAAAGAAGAGCAAAATGTGGGCAAAACTCTCATTCACCAGTGCACTGGTGTAGCTGGGTAGGTGATGTGAAGAGAACAAGGATGAAGAGCCCTGCTTGTTGTGGCAGTGGTATAAGCAGTCGGGGCATGTGGACGGGGAAGGGAGGAACCCCACACATTCATGCGGTGGTGGAACTGGCCAGAGGATGTGATCACAGATTATAGCACGAGCCATACTCCATCAGCGAGGAGGTAAGGGGACAAAGGATGTGAACGGGACAAAGAAAAGGAGCACCAAAATGCCTGTGCAGTGGAGCGACTGGACAGAAGAGAAAAGACCAAAAGGGCAGTCCTATCCATCGTGCAGTGAGGTATCTGGGTGCGGAATGTGAGTACGGCAAAGACCGCATCCCAATGCGTAGCGCCGTTGTGTAACAGGGCAGAGGAGGAGAAGAGGAGGAAGAGGAGGAACTTACGATGTCGATGAACCAGTGCTCCCAGGCTGGGAATGTGGACAGGGAAAGAGGACCCCACATCATCAGTGCAGCGGTGTGAATGGACAAAGAGGGGGAGTACAGCATCGTCAGCACAGCTGAAGGACCGAGTGGATGAAGTGAAACACGGACGAAGGAGCACCTCCCAAGCAAAGTGGACTGGTGTGTGGGGGGAAGGGATGTGAACAGCACACGGAGGAGCAGCCTCACACTGTCAGTGCAGGGGTGTAGGTGGACAGGGCGTGTGAACACAGTGAGAGGAGGGGCCCCGCCTCATCCCTGTGGCAGAGAAACCCGGCAGAGGAGGCCTAAGTGTCACCGCGGTACAACCCAGCACCTTCCGTGCAGTGAGGGCTCTGGGCTGGTTTTGAGAGTAGGGCCAAGATTAGGAGGCTCGAGCAATCAGTCCGGGGCACCACCAGTCAGGGGATGCTAACGGGCAAAGAGGAGGTGTCCACCCATCAGCGCAGTAGAGCAACTGGGCAGAGGATGGAAAAGTGGTAACGAGGCACATCCCTGTGTCCTCGGTGCTCTGATGGCCCTGGGTTGGTTTGTGGATGTCACGAAGAGGAGTCCTCAACAGTCAGTCCTGGGGGAAGGAGAGAGAGCATACAAATCTGTCAAAGAGGCAGAGCCCCCATCCTCAGTGCAGTGAGGTAACTGGACAGGGGATGTGAATAGAGGATGTGATGCACTCCTGCACCATCAGTGTGGTGATGTCACTGAGCAGAGTATTCAGATGGGGCAAAGAGATGGAGCCCTGCCCCATACATGTGCTCATATCACTGGTGTAACCAACCAGAGGATGTGATTTGTGCAAAGAAGAGTAGCCCAGCACCATAACTATAATAGCATAAGTGGCCAGAGGATGTGACCAGGACAAAGAGGATGAGATACCACCCATGAGTACCATGATGTCTGTGGGCACAGATGTGAACAAGGCAAATAGAAAGAGCCCCACACAGTCGGTGCACTGGGACAACTAGACTAGAAAAGCGAATGGGGAAAGAGGGTGATCCCTGGTCTGTCCGTGCACAGATGGGACTGACATGGGAGGTGAGAAGGGCAAAGAGGGGGAGTTCCTCCCCCCCTCCATGGGGACGTGAACAGACGAAACAGGAGAATCCTCACACCCTTCGTGCCGAGGCGGAAGGTGACAGGCTCCGTGAACAGGGCAAACCATGTAACGTGGCGGGGTTATGTGAACGGGGCCACGAGGAGGAACCCCGCAGCACCAGCACGGTGGTTACGCTGCACAGGATGCGAGCGGGGCGGAACCCGTGGGTGCGCAGCAGCCTGCAGCGTGGTCCCTGGGCGGGTGATGTGAACCGGGTAGAGGAAGGCATGGTCGGTGCAGTGGGGGAAGTGCACGGCGGGTGCTGAGCAGCAAAGGGCCGTCCTCGCGGCGGTGTCACCTTGGAGCGCACAGACGGGGCGTGTGAAAGCACAAGGAGGAGAGTCGCCGCACTCCGTAACTGGTCGGGCTGTGAACAGGTTAGGGGAGAATCTGACGCAAAGGGAAAGGAGAGTTGCCAGGAGGGGCAGCCGCTCGTCCTCAGTGCGCCTGTGTGAGTGGACAGGGAGTGCGAGCAGAGCAAAGCGGAAGAGCCTCCCCCAGTCACTGTGCTTGGCCAGAGGGGAGACGGGGCCGAGGATGAGCACAACCAGACTCATCGCAGTGATGGGTCCAGACCCGGTGCGACCAGGTCCCAGAGGATGAGGGCGACCCCTCAGGGCCATGGTGGACCTGTCCCGGGAGGTAGAAGCTGCGCAACCACTGAAGGTGTGAACGAGGCGAAGAGGAGCAGCGCGGACCCCCGGGGCCATGTGTAACTTGGGAGGGGGTGTGACAGCGCAAAGAGGAGGAGCCCTGAAGCATGGCTGCTGGGGTCTAACAGGGGACACTTCTGAGGCAAATAGGAGCCCCTCAACATTAGTACAACGGAGAGACTGGGCTGGATATGGAAACAGGCAGCCAGCAGGAGCCCCGCCCCATGCACTCGTTGGAGTCCCTGGGAGGCGCCTACCTACCCGCTCTGACTGGCCCGGGTCCTGCCCCTGGACCCCTGGGGGGGAGCCGGGATGACACTGATGCAGGCAGTGCAGTCCCCTCCCGAGTCAGTAAGGGCTGTAGCGCTGCTCTGCAGGGCCCCCTGGGGAACTGCGCGTATGCCTTCGAGATGGTGTGATGTGATTTGCAGTCACAGTGTCATAAAGCATTTCATCCGCAATGGACGATCTGCTTCCCAGCGTGTGATGGGACCTGACAGACACCACTGAGGTAGTTCCTGGAAAACCAGTTCTCCTGCCGTCCTGCTCAGAGCCTGTCATGTATCCTGTAATATATATCATTGAACACTCTGAAAGCAGAGGCCTGAAATCTCCAAACGTCGTAATTTGTCCAAGATACAGACCCTGATATAAATATGCACAGTGGTTACACCCTAGAACATTAGGTAACTAATGTGGGAACCAAGTCGATGACCCAAATCCAGCCCAGGCCATAGTGACAAAACATCGTCCTGGACTATCTGGCAGCCCTGACAAACTGAGTTTCAGCAGAAAAGAGAATGGATCACACAGCAACCCCTGCTATGGTCGGCACCTTGTTGACATTTCTGCAGCTGTGGCCAGGAAATCAACGGGCTGTGAACACTGAATTATCCTCTTACACCTGGAGGCGATCCCTGCAGGCTGAGTTGCAGGACATTAGCAGAATGACATGCAGAAAGGTTCACCATTCCTGGCTGCTTCTCCTTCTGCTCTGGGAATGGAGGGGCTGCCTTGAGTTCAAGGTTGTGGACCTGACATTGGGAAGAAGCACGGTGTTCACCATGGAGCCCTCTCTTTGGCCAGCTGTCTCTCTCACCACATGGCTGTGCTACATTAAATGTGCCAAAGTTAAAATAATTTGAAAAAAGACAAGCCAAATCAATTGTGGCAACTGGAAACTCTAAACTTTTAAACATATTTACCTGGGGGTGGCGCTCAAGGAGGAAAGGAGAATAAGTTCGGGGGATGGAGTGGGTTAACCTTAAGGACTGTCAGCCGGGTTCGGCAGGGCCACCTGGAACAGTTGTGCAGTTCGTGCACTGCAAAGAGTGCTCAGTCATGGGGGTGGGTGCGGGCGCTGAAATCTAGCCTGGATTCTCCTCTCCAGATGCACCCCCATCCCCCGGCTGAATCTGCCAGAGGGGGCACTGCTTTCTGAGTCCTCTTCTCACAGGGGGAAGCGTTGTTCATGCAGCGGGATGGGAGCTCTTCCAGTTCATTCCCCTAGAGAGAGCACCTTTTCACTCTGAGGAGCTACCTTTGTCTACTTCATCACCCAGAGGAGACCCTTTTGCTTCTTAAAATCTCCCCAGGGGGACCCTTTTGCTTCTTAAAATCTCTTCCTGCTGGGAGCCTTTCGCCCTCACAGCGAAGCCAGCAGTCTGCTCACCCAGCCTGAGAGCAGAAAATGTTTTCTGTTAATACACTCAGAGACGCTGCGTGAGTTGCTGGTGAGCTGGAGTTTTGCGGCAGCCTGGGGAACTCCCGATGCAGTACGGCTAGTGCGCCTTGTCCTGGCCCATACCGGTTAATAAACCGAGACTGTTCTGGGTGGCCTACATGTCCTCCGTCCTCTGTTGTCCCAGCCACCCTTGCACCTGGCCCAGGATCCAGTGAAAGCTGAGTCAGTGCCTCACAAGGCCGGGGCCATAAGTTCCTTCTCCAGCTCTACTGATTGGTCAGTACTTGTGCCATAGTTGTTGTTAAATACCTCTAATAACATCCCTCAGGAACCCCCTTCAATTTCTGAGAACATGAGCCCCCATCCCTATCTCCTGGGGTACTTTGTTAACTGGCTGGCATTAGTTTAGTCCCGTCTTGGAATCCATGATTATTTGAATGTTAACAATTCCTCTGTCTCAGAATCCCTAAGCCACAGCATTCCTGAGAAGTGGCCACAGGGGCTGTCCAGGAGAGGCACAGCCAGGCTTCTTAACAAACACTGCTGAAGAAAATAGCCCCTCTCTGAAAGACTGTGCTTTCTGCCAGGAGCTATGGGAAAAAAGCACGCCTCAATGGAAACCAAGATACTCAGGGTTGTACTGAGCAGATGCTGTCACTCTGTTCAGTACGCTACCAGCTTCGACCTGCTGATGTATCACTGCCCTGCTGGGTCTCCCTGAGGGATTCCCTGTGCTACCTGAGGACCTGATTCCTGCACTTCACTGCTGACCACAAGGCAATTCTTGGATGGAGCTATGGTCTGAATATTCCTCAGCCCAAGGTGATGGTATTAGGAGGTAGGGCCTTTAGGAGGTGATTAGGTCATGAGGGCAGAGCCCTCATGGATGGATCAGTGGCCTTATAAAAGAGGCCCGGGGAGATCCCTTGCCCCTTGCACCACATGAGGACATAGTGAAAAGGCACCATCTCTGAAGCAGGATGCCCTCACCAAACACCAAATCTGCCAGCACCATGATCCTAGACTTCCCAGCCACCAGAACTCTGAGAAATAAATGTCTGTTGCTTATAAGCCACCCAGTCTGTGATGTTATGTTACAGCAGCCCAAATGTACAGGACAGATGGGCTCTTCGGTTTTACAGTAATTTACTATAATTGGATACATTAAAAATTTGGTGTGTTGTGGCCACCCAGACACTGGCTTCTGAGCACCTCCCCCGCTCCCGTGTTGCAATGCAATTCCTTGTAAATCATAACTAATTTTATATCATGAGTACACAGTCTTATTTTCCACAAGATTCCCCCCAAGAGCTGAAAGCACACTCCCACAATGGCTTTTATAGCCAAGGACCACCTGTAAGATTGGCTGTAAGATTCAATGATCTACCTTACCCTTTCCTGAAAAGTAGCACAACTCTCCTCCCTTCTCCCTGACTATCCACAGGTTCCTCCTCCCCTCTGACCAACAGGCAATTCTTGGAGAGTGTCTTGGGTTGTATCATGTATAAAAGACAATCTGAAATTTTGATGCATTAAGAAACCAAGGTATGAAGGTAACCCAACTAATGGGTGGTAATCACTAAATTGTATGCAGTTTTTACCAAACCACAATTCTTTCTTAAAAATTAAATCTGTTGTCTTGTTTCCACAACAACATTCATCAAATGTTGTTTACCACTCAAACAACAGTAAATAGTGTCATAAGTGCAATGATGGAAAAGAACATAGTGTTATAAAAGTTTAAGAAAGAGTGGGATAAGATTGACTTCCAGCATGAGGCACTTCCACAGATTCACTCCCCAATGAAACTGGTGACAACTATAATTAAAAAAATACCCAAATGGTGAAATGGTTCTAAGGGCAAACAGCAAATGAAGAAATATCTATTCAAGAAAATCACTAATAGTTCCCATAAGAAAGGTAAGATTGAAATATTTGAACCAAGTCTTCTCCTTTCCTAGACCCTCTGAGTTCAGTGAGGTACAGATTCCACTCCAGACTGCTGCAGGGCTCCCTCTCACCCCGGCTCCCAGCTGGAGGACTTTCTTCCCGGGAGGAGCAAGGCTTCAGCTTATAGTTAGCCCTCCATATCCATGGTTCCTCCGTATCTGCAGTTCCACCATATCTGCAAATTCAACAACTGCAGATGGATCATGTAGTACTGTAGTATTTACTATTGAAAAAAAAAATCCATGTATAAGTGAGCTCATGCAGTTCAAACCTGTGTTGTTCAAGGGTCAACTGTAGTTTCATTTTGCCTGCATCATCCCATCCACCAGGATGGTATTTTTCATTGCCAAGATGGAACTTCCCAGCCTGAGAGTTCCTCTCACTGGGAAAAGGACAGTGGAGTGAACAACCAACTTCCCCAGCCTTTCAGGGCACTGCATGAAGAACCCACTTTGGTTTCACTCCAACTAGAGATAAACAAGCTGAGACATCTAGATGTGGCTAGGAACAAGGAAGAAGAAGTGTAGGACCACCAGCCACACAGCAGGAGGGACCATAGTTCCCTGCTCTGCAGAGGACCTCAGAAGCCCCTGGGGATACTGCAGACTCCTCCAGCTTTCATCACTGAGGAAACCAATGGCTAGCAAAGTTGCTGCAGACCCCCTGCAGAAGTCACCACTGAGATTTTCTCTCCACATATCTTCACATTCAAAGATGCCTACCACCTGTGTTCTTCCCCTGTTCCCTCCGTAGTGCCCTGCAAGAGCCCCAGATACACATCAGCAGACAGCCCCGGCCTCTGTGGCTGTACAGGTGCTTAAGCCCCGGTGGCCAATCACCACCACTGTGTGTGCACCTGTGGCTGCCCCATAGCTGCACCTGTACACTCCAGCAGCCAAGGCCTGCATAGCTGCTTGTGGGCCCATATCTGGCCCTTACTCCTGTCACTGGCCAGCACTGCTACACACCCGTGCCTAACCTCTGTAGCCACAGGAATGCATGCCAATAGCCAGGGCCCCTGAAGCTGCTCACGTGCCCTCGGTTGGCATTGGCCCTTGGTGCTTGCCACTCATGTGTCTACATCTGGCCCCTGCTACTACACAAGTACCAGCAGCCAGCCCGTGTGGCTAACATATATTGGGTTGGCCAAAAAGTTGATTCACGTTTTTCTGTAAGATGTTATAGAAAACCCGAACGAACTTTTTGGCCAAGCCAATACATACCACTGGCTCTAGCCACAAGGACCACTTGCCCTAGTCCCTAGCCACTGGACCTGGAGGTATCACTGAGGACCCCAACAGCATTTTCAGCCACTGCAAGTCTCCTGCAGCTCTAAGGATCATGCAGTTGTCAATAACATGGAGCCAAGAAGCCTCAAGGACAATACAACACGTCTTCCAGGGTCTGGAGCTGCCATAGGCTCCCGCACTTGGAGCTCCATACCACTGGATTCAGGGCCACAGAATCCTCCAGCATGCCCAACATGCAGGGGAAGGTCTTTCCTTATAGAAGTCTGTCTATAAAGTCTAGAAGAGTTCACTGCTTCTTCAAATGCACAGACACCTATGTAAGGCTACAGGGAACATAAAGAATCAGGGAAATATGACACCACCAAAGGAATACAAAAACTTCCAGTAAATTGACCACAAAGAAATGGAGATCCACAAATTGCCTGACAGAGAACAAAAAATAATTGTTTTAAAGGTGTTCAGAGAGCTACAAGAAAAGAGAATCACAGCATGCATACCACTATGTAAAATCATCAATTCACAAAGGAAGACAGCAAAAGAGGATGAAAAGAACAAAGGATCTACGAGACAGACAGAAAAAAGATTAATAAAATTCCATTAGAAAATCCTTACTTATCAATGAGTATTTTATATGTAAACAGATTAAATTCTTCAATCAAAAAACATAGAATGCCTGAATGGATTAAAAAACAAGACCCGGGCCTCCCTGGTGGCGCAGTGGTTGGGAGTCCGCCTGCCGATGCAGGGGACACAGGTTCGTGCCCCGGTCCGGGAAGATCCTACATGCCGCGGAGCGGCTGGGCCCGTGAGCCGTGGCCGCTGAGCCTGCACGTCCGGAGCCTGTGCTCCGCGGCGGGAGAGGCCACAGCAGTGAGAGGCCCGCGTACCGCAAAAAAAAAAAAAAAAAAAAAAAACAAGACCCAACTATATGCTGCCTACAGAGACTCACTTTAGCCTTAAGACACACACAAACTAAAAGTGAAGGCAAGGAAAAAGATATTCCACACATGTGGAAACCAAAATAGAACAAGGATAGCTATACTTATATCAGAAGAAACAGAATTTAAGTCAAGAACAACAGGAGATAAAGGTCATGATCTAATGATAAAGGAGACATATGAAGAGGATATAACAATCGTAAATATATGTGTACCCAACATCGGAGCTCCTAAATATATGAAGCAAATACAACAGATCTGAAGGGAGAAATAGACAACAATAAAACAATAGGGTACTTCAGTACTCCACTTTCAACAAAGGATAGATCATCTAGATAGAAAAACAATAAGGAAACATCAGACTTGAACTATATTTTAGACCAAAGGGACATAACAGACGTATATAGAACCTTCCATCTAACAGCAGCAGAATACATATTCTTCTCAAGTGTACATGGAACAGTCATTGCAACAGTCACTAGAATAGATCATATTTTAGGCCACAAAACAAGTCTTAAGAAATTTAATTTAATCTTTTAAAAGACTGAAATCAGGGTTTCCCTGGTGGCACAGTGATTAAGAATCTGCCTGCCAATGCACGGGACATGGGTTCGGGCCCTGGTCGGGGAAGATCCCACATGCCGTGGAGCAACTAAGCCCGTGCACCACAACTACTGATCCTGCGCTCTAGAGCCCATGAGCCACAACTACTGAGCCCACGTGCCACAAGTACTGAAACCTGCACAGGCACCTAGAGCCCGTGCTCTGCAACAAGAGAAGCCACCACAATGGGAAGCCCACTCACCTCAGCGAAGAGTAGCCCCCACTTGCCGCAACTAGAGAAAGCCCTCACACAGCAACGAAGATCCAATGCAGCCAAAAATAAATAAATAAATAAAATTTAAAAAATAATAAAATAAAATAAAAGATTGAAATCATACCAACTATCTTTTCTGACCATAATGGTATGAAACTAGAAACCAAAAACCGGAAGAAAACTGGAAAATTTCACAAATATGTGGGAATTAAAAAACATACCCCTGAACAACCAATGGGTCAAAGAAGTCAAAAGGGAAATTAAAAAATATTTTGAAACAAATGAAAACAGAAATACAAAACACCTAGACTTATAGGCTACAGCAAAAGCAGTTCTAGGAAAGAAGTTATAGTGATAAGCTTATAGTATACATTAAAAAAAAAGAAACAAATTGAATTAACAACCTAAGTTTATACCTGAAGGAACCAGAAAAAGAATAACAAAGTAAGCTCAAAGTTAGCAGAGGGAAAGAGATAATAATAAGAACAGAAATAAATGAAATATGAAATAAGAAAAAAACAGAAAATTTCAACAAAACTAAAATTTGGGTTTTTAAAAAGATAAACAAAATGACAACATTTTAGCTAGACTTACCAAGAAAAAAAGAGGACTCAAAATAAATAAAATTAGAAATAAAAGAGTAGACATTACAACTGATATCACAGAAATACAAAGAATCATAAAAGATTTCCATGAACAATTACATGCCAATAAATTTGATAACTCAGAAGAAATGGATACATTTGTAGAAATGTACAACCTATCAAGGCTGAATGATTAAGAAATAGAAAATATGAACAGATCAATAATGAGTAAAGAGACTGAATCAGTAGTAAACAACCTCCCAACAAAGAAAATCCAAGAACCAGATGGCTTCATGAGTTAATTCTACCACATTTTTAAAGAAGAATTAATGCCAATTCTTCTCAAACTCTTCAGAAAAAAAAAAAAGTAAGAGGATGGAACAATCCCAAACACATTTTACAAGGCCAGCTTTACCTTGATACCAAAGTCAGATAAAGGCAGTACAAGAAAACTACTGACAAATATCCTTAATAAATATAGATGTAAAAATTCTCAACAAAATATTGGCAAACTGAATTCAACAGAATATAAAAGGATCATACACCATGATAATGTAGGATTTATCCCTGGGATGCCTGGATGGTTTAAAGCACACAGAGCAATAAATGTGGCATACCACATTAACAGAATGAAAGATAAAATCATATGATCATCTCAACAGGCAGAAAAACATTTGAAAAAAATATAACATCCTTTCATGATAAAAAAAAATCCCCAACAACTTGGATATAGAAGGAACATACCACAATACAATAAAGGCCACCCATGTGTGACAAACCTACAGCCAAATTATACTCAACAGTGAAAGATTGAAAGTCTTTCCTCTAAGATCAGGAAAAAGATAAGTGTGCCCACTATCATCATTCCTATTCAACATAGTACTGGAAGTCCTAGCCAGAACAAATAATAATAAAAATAATAATAATAAAAAAATAATAATACAAAGCATGTAAAGTGGAAATAAAGAAGTAAAATTGTCTGTTTACAGATGACATGATCTTACACATAGGAAATCCTAAAGACTTCATGGAAAAACTGTTAGAATTAATAAACAAATATAGTTTATCTCAGGATCCAAAATCAACATACAAAAATCTGTTGCATTTCTATACACTAACAATGAAATATCTGAAAAGAAACAAAGAAATCATCCCATTCACAATAGTATCAAACACAATAAAATACTTAGAAGTAAATTTAACCAAGGAGATAAAAAAATGTATGTGTATACACACACACACACACACACACACACACGCATATACTGAAAACTATAAAATACTAATGAAAGCAGTTGAAGAAGACACAAATAAACAGAAATACATCCCAGGTTCATGGATTGGATTAGTATCCATTCTATTCTAAGCCATCTACAGATTCAATGCAATCCCTATCAAAATTCCAATGGCATTTTTCACAGAAATAGAAAAAGCAATCCCCAAATTGGTGTGGATCCACAAAAGACCCCAAATAGCCAAAGGTTTCTTTAGAAATAACAAAGCTGGAGGAATCATACATCCCAATTTCAAACCATATTACAAATCTATAGTAATCAAAGCAAAATGGTACTGACATAAAAACAGACTCATAGACTAATGGACCAGAATCAAGAGCACAGAAATAAACTGACGTACATATGATCAACTAATATTTGACAAGGGAACCAAGAATGCTCACTGAGGAGAAGACAGTATATTCAATAAATGGTGCTGAGAAAATGAGATATCCACATGCAAATGAATGAAATTGGACCTCTATCTTACACCACTCACAAAAATTGAATTGAATTAAGAACTTAAACTTAAAACATAAAGTTCCTGAAGAAAGCATAAGGGAAAAGCTCTTTAACATTGGACTTGGCAATGATTTTTTGGATTTGACACCAAAAGCACAATAAACAAAAGCAAAAATTAGCAAGTGGGGCTATATCAAACTGAAAAGCTTTTGCACAGCAAAAGAAAATATCAACAAAATGAAAAGGTAACCTATAGAATGGGAGAAAATATGTGCAAATCATATATCCAATAATGGGTTAATGTCCAAAATATTTAAGGAGCTTATACAATTAATAGCAAAGAAAATAATAATAATCTGATTAAAAAAATGTGCAGAGAGGCTCACTAGACATTTTTCCTAAGACAACATTCAGATGGCCAGTAGGTACATGAAAAGGTGCTCAATATTTCTAATCATCAGAGAAATTCAAATCAAAACCACAGTGAGATATCACCTTATACCTGTTAGAATGGCTATAATAAAAAAAACAAGAGATAAGTGTTGGTGAAGATGTGGAGAAAAGGGAACCCTTGTGCACTGTTGGTAGGAATATAAGTTGGTATAACAAATATGGAAACAGTATGAAGGTTCTTTGAAATATTAAAGATAGCACTAGCATATGATCCAGCAATCCCACTTCTGGACATATACCTGAAAGAAGTAAGATCACTATCTTGAAAGGATATCTGTAACCCCATGTTCATTGCATTATTCACAATAGCCAAGACATAAAAACTATCAGTGTCCACCAACAGATAAATGGATAAAGAAAATTTGATATATACTATAAATTGTGTGTATATACACTATATCTATATCTATCTATCTATACATGTATATATAGAGGGGGGTGATTCTTCAACAACACAGGGTTAGGGGTGCTGACCCCTCACACAGTTGATAATCCAAGTATGAGTTTATAGATGGCTCTCCATATACTCGATTCTACTTCTGCAGATTCAACCAACCATGGATTGTATAGTCTTATAGTATGTATATAGTGAAAAAACTCTGAGTATAAGTGGACCTGCACAGTTCAAACCCATGCTGTTCAAGGGTCAGCTGTATGTATATAAATATAAAATGGAATATTATTCAGTCATAAAAAAGAAGGAAATTCTGCCATTTATGACAACATGGATGAACCCTGAAGGCATTATTCTAAGTGAAATAAATCAGAGAATGAAAAATAGTGTATGACCCACTTATACATGGAATTTTAAAAAGTCAAACTCACAGTAACAGAGAGTAGATTGGCTGGTGGCTGGGGTGTGTGGGAAATGATATCAAAGGGTACAAATTTACAGTTATAAAATGAACAAATCCTGGGAATGTAATGTACAGCATGGTGACTATAGTTAATAATACTGGGGGCTTCCCTGGTGGCACAGTGGTTGAGAGTCCGCCTGCCGATGCAGGGCACACGGGTTCGTGCCCTGGTCCGGGAAGATCCCACGTGCCGCGGAGTGGCTGGGCCCGTGAGCCATGGCCGCTGAGCCTGCACGTCCGGAGCCTGTGCTCGGCAACGGGAGAGGCCGCAGCAGTGAGAGACCCGCGTAACGCAAAAAAAAAAAGATACTGTATTGCATAGTTGAAGGTTGATAAGAGTGTAGGTCTTAACTGCTGTCACAATAACAGCAAAAATGGAAATTATGTGAGTTGATGGATGTGTTAACTAATCTTATCGTGGTAATTATTTTGCAATATAAATGCGTATCAAATCATCACATTTTTGTGCCTTAAATTTACACAATGTTATATATCAGTTATACCTCAATAAAGCTGGAAAAAAGGAACAAATGTCAAATACATGTAGTAACCATCTATTTACCCTTTTTTCTTTCTGTCAAACAGTGAAAAATGAATTTCGGGAAACCTAGGCCATTGATATAAAGTGGGATTTCTTTCTGACATATGGTAGGAGTAACTGAAAAATGTACTTGGGTATCATTGAAAGCCCTCCATGACCCCTTTAGAACCCTCTCCTCTGTGGTGTGTGTGTGTGTGAATGTGAACACTCGAACTCTGAGGAAAGAGCAGCAAAACTGCAGGTGCTTAGAGCTTAGACTCTAGAGTCAGGTCGGCCACGTTTGAATCTTGAATTCAATTTACAAACTGGCTGATTTAGAACAAGTTATTCCATCACTCTTAGGCCCTGTTTCCTAACCGTTAATATGGAGATAAAAAGAGCACCTACTTCAGAGGACTTCTGTAAGGATGAGATGAATGAATTCATGTGAAGGACGCAGGACAATGCTTGGCATATAGTGAGCAGCAGTTATTGCGGTAATTGTAACAGCTACTCTTTGTAGTTATTGGAAGGCAAACACAGTTACATGAAATGATGGTATGTTCCCGGGAATCAACTGCAAAACGGCTTATTTCTCTGGGCCTCTCTGCTGTCCAAAAATCATTGTCACTAGGAGCACTTGGTGGTAATTCTCTAACAAATAGAAATGGCACAGCAAAGGTAAAAAGGAGCAAAAAGCAAGAGTGAGAGACAGCAAATGATAGAAGCTTCTCCCCTAAATCCTACTTCATAAATCCCGAGGGAAGAGAGAAGAGAAAAGCTGGAGACGGCAGTCAGGGGACCTGCACCAAACGTGGTGTCTGCAGCTCTGCCTTCGTGGTGATGGTCTGACCTCTGCATATTTACTTTCCTCCTGCTTCATGCTCTTATTTGCTTCATGAGGCACAGCCACTGTGTCTCATCAATTAAAATAGGTTCCCAAACTCGCAGTTCTGGGTTTCTCATGACTCCTGGTTTCAATGCAATGCATTTTTACTTTATAGTAAATGTCAGTTTTCATCAGCTCAAATGTCCTCGTGACGTAATATGACTTGAACATATGGAAATACCTCCTTACCAAATACTTCTATAATTAGGTAGAGTTCTTGGGTGGGGAGGTACTCCCTAATTACTTCTGAGGTAATCGGGAGAAATCACACTTGATTATATGCTGTAAATTGGCTTCCAGAAACTCAGGGCCAGCATTAATTGCCACAGGACTTCTGGGAAGCAGAATCCCAGCTTTTCTTTGCCTGAAAGCTACTTCATCTCTCTCTTCTTAGCTGCTTCAAGTCACCTCCTCCACCTTTATATTCATGGTTTGTAGACAGCCAGGGACCTCGCTTTGCATTATAAGTGGACCATCAACCAGGCTGAGAGCAAATGCAGCACAGTTCTAAAGACACCCAATAGTTAAATCTCAAAGCAAACACACAGGTGTCAGGCATCAGGCAGCTTTAATGGGAAATCATTGGGAAATGTCACAGGTACAGACATTATGGTTAAAGGGAACTTGTCAACTAGTAAGGAAGTGACAAGGATGGCGTCTGGCTTGTACTCAAAAAAGGGCTTTGGTGCTACTAACTGAATTGAAGAGAAATCCCTAAAGAGCTACAACCATAAGAACTTGAGGCCGTAAATCCATTTTTATATAGTTTACTTATCAATCTCTTTGGGTCCATTTTAAGTTAATGACTCTTAGTTTGATTCATAATTGTTAAAACTTCATGTTTTTAAATAGAATAAGGTTTGAGTTAAGCCATACCGCTGGACTGATAGTAAACAGTGAAACTATGAAATCCAGGGAATATTCTGAATGAGGATTAGCCTGCCTGAAGTTTTTGCCTCTGTGTGTTCTTTGCCTGAATCACTTCCAGTGGCCTGACTCAGGTAAAAATGCAGGAAGGAAGGCTCCACTCTCGATGCATTTTTCTACCCCTGATTTGTAGGTCTCCATGGGTTTTCTACTTAAATATGGAGACAACAACCAAATTCTCTGCTGTGATTGCAGGGGTCTGGGGAAGGGTGTCAAATGTCTCTTTAGTGCTGACACCTACTAAAGTAGAACAGAATTTGGCCCACACATCAGTGTCCAATGCTTGAGTGATTGAAAAGGTAACTCTAGGTGGTACTGTTAGGTTGTGCTTTAGAAATAGGGACTGTCTATTTAGCTGGAGCCACAAGGCCACAGAATGTGCTCTAAGGTCAAGCAGTTTGGGCTTTCTAACTCTGCATTTACTGAGAATTGCACAGACTGCATTCTGTGTTCAGGACTCTTGATGTTCAGAGACAATTTGTTTGTCACTGCCTTGCAGCTCTTCATATAGGGGCAGAGGGTAGAGCCATTCAAAGTCCAATTCAAAATGCTAATCATATAAAAGTATTTGTACCTGAAATGTAACAGTGGGTCACTTTGAGCCAAGGGGATGAGAAATAGTTCAAGTATATCTAGGATTGGGCAAGAGATAGCAATAGGGAAAGGTAATACCTGATTTAATAAACATAAACAGCCAGAAGAATAATTTCAAGATGAAATAAGAACACTGTACTATCCCTCAAGAAAGCTGTCTCGGCAAACTATTGAACTAAACTACCCAAAAGCCACTTAAACCACCTATATTTGATAGTTATTCATTATGCAGATCAATGAATAGCATAGTAAGCTGACACTGCCCCCCCAATTCCAATGTTATTGTTTCAACAGAAAACTTTAGCAAACAATTCACAATTAATACTTATTCTGTCTTACAGCCACACACCAGTGAGAATTGCTTACTCAAGTACTTGGGATCAATATATTTGCCACGTATTCCAGGTCAGATTTTTGGTCAACAATATCTATTTCATGCCCCAAGTTTATTGACTTGAGGATTCAGAGGCTCATGCTGGGAAGGAGTCTTCAATTTAATTAGAATTCACCTGCCCTTGGAGCTAATACAGCAGCAGAGAGAAGAGGCTCGCCGACTTGTGTTAGTGGACAGTGTAGATGAGTTGTGTTTTTGCTAAAGGCTCTAGACACGGCCATGCAGGACATGAGCACTGTAACAGGTGGAATGAGTTACAGGCCTTTGTACCGGTTTGCACTGCACTGCTGGCCTGCGGAGTACACAATATAAATTGGGATCTGCTGCTAATAAACAAAAGAAAGCATGAGATTTTTAAAATAATAAAAGGAAACTGTAGTAAACCAGTCACTGCATGAAGGTAGGAAGAAACTGAGCAGGGAACCAAACCTCCGTGCAAAATTGTGGCTTAAATATCCCTGCTCCATGTCACAGCTGTCAGTAGGCTACACTTAAAAAACAAGAAAATAAAGCGTTTCCTGTGGCCTTTGATAGCTGCAGCACAAAAGGACTGACCCTGTTGGAATCAGAAAACAATGCCAAATCAAATGATCACTGGCACAAAACACTGCAAGTTGCTTTCTGAGCAGCATTGTTTAATTTTCTTCTGGTTTAGTTTAGTTTGTTTCTAGAACTGGCATTTAATTTTTTTTCTGAACAAAGAAAATATTTCAAACATGTTTCTGCCTGGGGTTATGTCTCCAGTTCCAGGCCAAAATGCTTCAGTAACACATTTTTTCCCCCAGCAATTGACCAGAATAAGCTTAAGAACTTTGCAACAGATACCCAAGATCACCAGACAATGGAGAGCATTGCTTCAATAGTCACGGAACAAGGTAAGGATTTCCTACAGCTGTAGGGGAAACACATACTTTTTTGGCTAATGAGTTGTGAGCAACCAATGTTGGCTCTGCAGGCATACTCTCATTGATTAGGAAAAGAGTTTTAAGAAATGAGAGCATAAAAAAATTGGAAGCCTGACCTAACTTTATGCCAAATTTCCATAGCCCTATTGTCTGCATAATATGTGTAATTATTATAAGATTTTAAACACTACACATATGCCTAACCTATTACTTTCTATTGATTTTTTTCTCCCAGAAGATAGAGAGTTATGGATGCATGAAATGGAAACTATAGTAGGGCAGGGGAAGATGCAAACATACAACACAGACTTTACAAACATCCCTATCTAGTATTTATTTGTTGAAATTTTTGGCAAAGATGTACTTTGCTTCTTGTTAAATCCCTACTTGAAGAAGATATTCAAACAATTGGTCAGGACATTTTTCACTCTAGCAAAGTAAAGCAAAATTTTTCAGATACTCTGGTAGGAATATAAGTAACAGGCCTGCACTAACAGTATGTGTATAACATTATCCATTTATTCATCCACAGAAACTTAGGTTGTTTCTGTGTCTTGGCTATTGTGAATAATGCTGCAATGAACATGGGGGTGCAGACATCTCTTCAAGAGAGTAATTTCATTTCCTTCGGATATATACCTAGAGTAGGATTGCTGGATCATATGGTAGTTCCATATTTAGTTTTTTGGGGAGTGTACATACTGTTTTCCATCATGGCTATACAAATTTACATTCCCACCAACAATGAAAAGTGGTTCCTTTTTCTCCATATCCGTAACAGCACTTGTACAGGTGTGAAGTGATATCTCATTGTGGTTTTGACTTGCATTTCCAGGATGATAAGTGATGTGAGCACCTTTTCGTGTACTTGTAGGCCATTTGTATGTCTTCTTAAAAAAAAAAAGTTTATCCAGATAGACTAGCTAGACTTTTAGTCTAGCTAAAAGTTTGTCAATTTTGCTTATCTTTTGAAAAAAACCAACTCTTAGTTTCATTGATCTTCTCTATTGTCTTTCTAGTTTCTATTTCATTTATTTCTGCTCTTATATTGAGTATCTCCTTTGTGCTAAGCTTGGGCTTAGTTCTTTTTCTAGTTCCTTGAGGTGTAACATTAGGTTTTTATTTGAGATCTTTCTAATTTCTTTTTTTTTTTTTTTTGCAGTATGCGGGCCTCTCACTGTTGTGGCCTCGCCCGTTGCGGAGCACAGGCTCCGGACGCGCAGGCCCAGCGGCCATGGCTCATGGGCCCAGCCGCTCCACGGCATGTGGGATCTTCCTGGACCGGGGCACGAACCCGTGTCCCCTGCATCGGCAGGTGGACTCTCAACCACTGTGCCACCAGGGAAGCCCAGATCTTGCTAATTTCTTAACGCATGCATTCATTGCTATAATCTTTCCTCTTAGAACAGCTTTTGCTGCATTCCATAAGTTTTGGTATATTGTGTTTCCATTTGATTTCTCTATTGATTTATTCTTTGACTCATTAGTTTTTCAGGAGTGTATTGTTTAATCTCCATATATTTGTGATTTTCCCATATTCTTCCTGTTATTGATTTCTGGTTTCATACCATTGTTATCAGAAAAGATGTTTGATATGATTTAAATCTTCCTAAATTTGTTAAAACTTGTTTTGTACCCTAACATATGATTAATCCTCAATAATTTTTTGTGTGTGCTTGAGAAGAATGTGTATTCTGCTGCTGTTGGATGCATGTTTTCTACATGTCTGTTAGGTCCATTTGTTCTAAAGTGTAGTTCAAGTCCAGCGTTCTCTTATTAGTTTTCTGTCTGGATAATCTATCTTTGTTGAGAGTGTTGTAGGCAAAATATAGTTGAGTCTTGTTTTTTTTTTTAATGTATTCAACCACTCTATCTCTTTTGATTGGAGAATTTAATCCATTTCCATTTAAAGGAACTATTACTAGATGAGGATGTTTTATTGACATCTTGTTAACTGTTTTCTGTCTGTTTTGTAGATCCTTTGTTCCTTTCTTCTCCTCTTGCTGTCTTCTTTGTGATTTGATAAATTTGCTTAGTAGTAAGCTTTAATTATTTCTCTCTGTCTTCTATAGGTTTTGTTTTGTGGTTACCATGAGGTTTACATAAAACTTCTTATAGTTAAGAGTCTATTTTAAACTGATAACGACTTGACTTTGATTACATACAGAAAAGCTCTACACTTTTACTCCTCCCCACACATTATATGTTTTGATGTCACAATCTACATCTTTTTATATTGTGTATTCACTTGCAAATTATTGTAGCTATACTTACTCTTAATACTTTTGTTTTTTAACCTTTATACTAGAATTATAAGTGACTTATACGTAATATAATAGAGTATTTTGAATTTGAATATATATTTACCTTTACCAGTGAGTTTTATACTTTCATATGTTTTCATGTTACTAATTAGCATTCTTTCATTCCAGCTTGAAGAACTCCTTTCAGCATTTCTTGTAAGGCAGGCCTAGTGGCAAAGAAGTTCTTTAGCTTTTGTTCATCAGGGAAAGTGTTTATCTTACCTTCATTTTGAAGAACAACTTTGCCAGGTAAAGTATTCTTGGTTGGCAGTCTTTCTATTTCAGCACTTTGAATATAGCATTATCACACTCTTTCCTGGCTTGCAGTTTCTGCTGAGAAATCTGCTTGTAGCCTTGTGGGGATTTCCTTGTATATGATGAACTTCTTTCCCTTGCTGCTTTCAAAGCTCTGTCTTTGATTTTTGACAGTTTGACTATAATTTGTCTCAGTGAAGTCTTCTTTGGATTGAATCTGATTGGGAACCTTTGAGTCATGTACCTAGATGTACATATCTCTCCTCAGATATGGGAAATTTTCAGCCATTATTTCTTTAAATAATCTTTCTGCCCCTTTCTCTCTCTCTTCTCCTTCCAGAACTCTCAAAATGCAAATATTAGCTCTCCTGATGATGTCTCATGACTCCTGTAGGCTTTCTGCATTCCTTTTCATTCTTTTCTCTTTTTTCTCCTCTGACTGGATAATTTCAAATGACATCTTCAAGTTCACTGATTCTTCCTTCTGCCTGATCAAGTTTGCTACTGAAACTCTCTATTGCATTTTTTATTGCAGTCATTGTATTCTTCAGCTCCAAAATTTTCCTTGGTTCTTTTTAATGTTATCTACCTCTTTGCTGAACTTCTCATTTTGTGCTTGTATTGTCCTCCTGATTTTGTTAAATTTTGAATCTGTTTTCTTTTATAGGTCACTGAGGTTTTTTTAGAACAACTATTTTAATTATTTTTATTTTTAATGTCAGAAGTTTATAGATCTCCATTTCTTAGCTGTTGGTTAATAGAAATTTATTGTGTTCTTTGGTCATGTCATGTTTCCCTGATTCTTCATCAATTCTGTAGCCTTGTGTAAGTGTGCTTGCATTTGAAGAAGCAGTCAGCTCTTCTAGGCTTTATGGACTGGCTTTGGTACGTAAAGACTGTCACCTGGTGGAGGGTACACTGGAGCATACTGTGGTACCAGGTCTAGTGGCCAGGGTGATGTGTGGGGGGGCATGTGATGTCTCTGGGTCCAGGGGGTGTATGGTGTATCATCAGCTCAGTTTTCTGGGGTTCACAATGTTAGTAACTCTGTAGTCCTTGGAAGCAAGAACTTTATGGGGTCTGTTGTAGCTACAAGGGCTGCTGGAATCCTCAGTGGCACCTCCAGGTCCAGCAGTGGAGACCGGGGCAGGCAGTGTTGGGGGCCAGAGCAAATGGTATGCATGCATCTGGCTTTAGAGGCTAGCTGCAAGTACACATGTTGGCAAGAGTGGAGGCCAGCAGCAGAGGCCAGGGCTGATTGTAGGTGCACTTGCAGATTTGAGAACTGGAGCTGACACTCTTCATGTTCATGGCTACTGGAGCTATATGTGGGTGCATGCATGGCATCAGGGGCCAGCTGTGTACATGTGTACAGCTAC
Source organism: Phocoena sinus (assembly GCF_008692025.1). Lineage (NCBI taxonomy): Eukaryota > Metazoa > Chordata > Mammalia > Artiodactyla > Phocoenidae > Phocoena > Phocoena sinus. The sequence goes on along the minus strand of NC_045784.1, from coordinate 31,284,151 downwards.
AGGCGGCCGGCTGGTGATGTGCATGTGCATGGCCTCAAGGGCCAGGACTGGCGGTGGGTGTGTGCATGGTTGCTGTCCTGGGTCCTAGGGCCTGGGCACCTGCAGTGTTGCTGGCTAAGGTGGCTTCAGTGATGAGGCAGGAAGAGAAGGTGGAGTTCAATATTAATTTTGTGAGAAGTCTGTGATGATTATACAAACTATTTACTATTTGCTGTACTAATTAAAGTATAAATTAAACGTTTGCAGGTTAGATCCAGCTATTAAGCAAGATATACTCATGACAAACTAATTACTGAAATAAAAGGATGTTTCCACCATAGCATTTTTTCATAATTACAGCTCTGGGTAGAATTTATCTTAATTAGAAATGTTCAGTGAAATCAAGAAAACACTCCCATTTACCATTGCAACAAAAAGAATAAAATATCTAGGAATAAACCTACCTAAGGATACGAAAGACCTGTATGCAGAAAATTATAAGACACTGATGAAAGAAATTAAAGATGATACAAATAGATGGAGAGACATACCATGTTCTTGGATGGGAAGAATCAACATTGTGAAAATGACTCTACTACCCAAAGCAATCTACAGATTCAATGCAATCCCTATCAAACTACCACTGGCATTTTTCACAGAACTAGAACAAAAAATTTCGCAATTTGTATGGAAACACAAAAGACCCCGAATAGCCAAAGCAATCTTGAGAATGAAAAAAGGAGCTGGAGGAATCAGGCTCCCTGACTTCAGACTATACTACAAAGCAACAGTAATCAAGACAGTATGGTACTGGCACAAAAACAGAAAGATAGATCACTGGAACAGGATAGAAACCCCAGAGATAAACCCACGCACCTATGGACACCTTATCTTTGATAAAGGAGGCAGGAATGTACAGTGGAGAAAGGACAGCCTCTTCAATAAATGGTGCTGGGAAAACTGTACAGGTACATGTAAAAGTATGAGATTAGATCACTCCCTAACACCATACACAAAAATAAGCTCAAAATGGATTAAAGACCTAAATGTAAGGCCAGAAACTATCAAACTCTTAGAGGAAAACATAGGAAGGACACTCTATGACATAAATCACAGCAAGATCCTTTCTGACCCACCTCCTAGAGTAAGGGAAATAAAAACAAAAATAAACAAATGGGACCTAATGAAACTTCAAAGCGTTTGCACATCAAAGGAAACCATAATCAAGACCAAAAGACAACCCTCAGAATGGGAGAAAACATTTGCAAATGAAGCAACTGACAAAGGATTAATCTCCAAAATTTACAAGCAGCTCATGCAGCTCAATAACAAAAAAACAAACAACCCCATCCAAAAATGGGCAGAAGACCTAAACAGACATTTCTCCAAAGAAGATATACAGAATGCCAACAAACACATGAAAGAATGCTCAACATCATTAATCATTAGAGAAATGCAAATCAAAACTACAATGAGATATCATCTCACACCAGTCAGAATGGCCATCATCAAAAAATCTAGAAACAATAAATGCTGGAGAGGGTGTGGAGAAAAGGGGACACTTTTGCACTGCTGGTGGGAATGTGAATTGGTTCAGCCACTATGGAGAACAGTATGGAGGTTCCTTAAAAAACTACAAATAGAATTACCATATGACCCAGCAATCCCACTAGTGGGCATATACCCTGAGAAAATCAAAATTCAAAAAGAGTCATGTACCAAAATGTTCACTGCAGCTCTATTTACAATAGCCCGGAGATGGAAAGAACCTAAGCGCCCATCATCGGACGAATGGATAAAGAAGATGTGGCACATATACACAATGGAATATTACTCAGCCTTAAAAAGAAATGAAATTGAGTTATTTGTAATGAGATGGATAGACCTAGAGTCTGTCATACAGAGTGAAGTAAGTCAGAAAGAAAAAGACAAATACCGTATGCTAACACATATATATGGAATTTAAGGAAAAAAAATGTCATGAAGAACCTAGGGGTAAGACAGGAATAAAGACGCAGACCTACTGGAGAACGGACTTGAGGATATGGGGAGGGGGAAGGGTAAGTTTTGACAGGGCGAGAGAGAGTCATGGACATATACACACTAACAAACGTAGTAAGGTAGATAGCTAGGGGGAAGCAGCCGCAAGGCACAGGGATATTAGCTCGGGGCTTTGGGACAGCCTGGAGGGGTGGGATGGGGAGAGTGGGAGGGAGAGAGACGCAAGAGGGAAGACATATGGGAACATATGTATATGTATAGCTGATTCACTTTGTTATAAAGCAGAAACTAACACACCATTGTAAAACAATTATACCCCAATAAAGATGGTTAAAAAAAAAAAAAAAAAAGAAATGTTCAGTGTATTGAGGGACACTGCACATCATCCCTCATCTTATATTCAGAACTAATATGGATGCTATTTTTTTTTTTAGAAGTTTCAGGTTAGGTAGGCAACTAACGAACATACAAAGCTGGGAGATGTGTGTCCACTGGATACTTTTTTCATAGTTAAAAAAAGAGTTTTCTTGAGAAAAAGTTTTAAACACTTACAGTCTGATATATAGGTCTCTTTAAAGACATTTTAAATAGTTTAATAAACTATTGGGAGGGAAGGAGAATGAAAGATGGGGTGGGGGAGAGAGAGAAACACATGCTCAGACCCTTATTTAGAGCAAAATGAATCAGATCTAGGGGTAGAATCTAGCATGTGTATTCAGACACTTCACTAACTCATTTATTTATTCTTGCATTTATGTAGTGAATTATTACCATATGCCAGTTACTGTTCAAGATACTGGGAACACAGTGAACAAAACATGCAAAAATTGCTGAATGCATAGAATGTACATATTCAGCATTTTGGACAAGGAATAAAATGGTGGTAGAGAGTGTTTTACTTGTTTATTCAGGTGGTATCTATTACTGGAATAAGATAATCTGGCCCTTTGGGGAAAAATAGACAATACACTATGCATTAAAATAAATCTACTTCCAATTATGATTATAGTCAAGGTATAGTCATATCTCTGTGAAAAGCTGCAATCTTTAAGCAATAGGTTTATTTTTTTAAAACTGTATTAACAGAAATTGATGTGGAGTAGATAAAGACTGATCTGGTCCAAGAACAAAAAGGTGTGTAACTTACGCTGCTGTTCAAACTACCCAACTTCCAATAACTCGCATCCAGGCCCTCCAGCTCACCTATGACTTATGTGTCTTTGCTCAAATTAAGCACCCCCTCCCCCCAAAACCACCTATAAATCAAAAGCTGTCACACAGCTAGCTATTCCAGCAATAATGACAGTGGAATTTGATCTTTTCTATATGAAATGTGTGCACTTTAAGATACGTGGCCTATGGTATTTTAAACTAGAGCAGTTTAAAACACAATCCATTAGAGCTGAATTACACAGGCCTTCAATCATTTGATGACTGAGTTCATATGAGGAAATGGTCGATGTCAAAAGAAGAGTGACAGAGATAGTTTTTATAACATTCTTTAGGAGAAGAAGTGTGGTTAATATGAATCTGCGGGACAACTTCCTCTGACAAAGAGCAAATGGCATCAAATTGGGGTAAATACCCTACATATACAGTGACAAAGGAAAGTAAATGGGAAATTATAGCTTTGGCACTTAACTGTATCCAAAAGAAACCACTAGTCTTTTCAGAAAGAGCTATTTAGTCTGGCAGTTCTTAAAGCTATAATTTTATTCCTGTTTTATTTGCTTCCTTAATCTGAGATCCCCTGGAAAATATACTAAAGGGAATTTTTGAGAGAACTTCCTTCCCTATGCTCTCTGTAAATATAATAGGATAAAACATGCATCTTTTCATCTTCTCTGAGTGATATTTGATTTGGATCTTTTGTACATTTATTAACACTCTGTGTGATATTTTCCATCACTGTGTATTGTAGGTCTGGGTTTGTGAGGTCAGCACTTCAGAAATGTCTTATTTGCTTCCACACATTATGTCTGCACATCGAGGAGCTAAGTGGAAATTATGCCTCAGGTTATAGATGTATGAATCAATAAACTAAGATTTCCCCAGATGTGTATAACAAAAAGCATCAACAGGAGCATAATTCAATCATTTATATTTTTCTCTGAAATTAAACTATTTATTAAAATATTGAATGCATATTATTAATCTCTCCCTCGGCACTTTTCTTCCATTCAACCCCTCTTCCAGTAATTTTTCCAGGGTGAAAATTTTGAAGTTCATATTGAGACATGTTATTCCACTACCTCAATCTATTCGGTAGTTGTCAATTTATATTACAATAATGGCCTAAATATTACACATGGACTAATAGACAAGGAATAGTTTGACCCTCCCCACTATACACCATGTTTTCCATCACTATTTTTGCTCCAGTGTCTTTGTCTTTATTCCAGTTTTTCCTAAGGTCACTCACCTCACATGGTTATAATTTTAGAAATAACTTCTTCAAGGCTGAAAAGATTAAGTTAAAAAATAGAGTTCAAATAAATTAATATGAAAGTAAAATTCCAGTCACTTATCAAAAATATCTATATTCTTTGCTGAAACTAATGATTGGCTCAAAGTATATATATAGAGTTTTAGAAGGGAGTCATATATATACACATACATACACAAAGAGATTTATTATAAGGAATTGGCTCATGTGATTACACAGGCTGACAAATCCCAAGATCTGCAGTCAGTAAGCTGAGGACCCAGGAGAGCCAGTGGTATAGTTCCAGTCCAAATTCAAAGGCCTGAGAACCAGGAGAGCTGATGGTATAGTTTCAGTCAGAAAGCCAGCAAGCTCAAGACCCAGGAAGAGCTGATGTTTGAGTTTGAGTTCAAAGGCAGGAGGAAAAACTGATATCCCAACTCAAAGGCAGCCAGGTTAAGAGGAATTACCTCTTATTCAGGAAAGGGTCAGCATTTGTTCCCATGGTAGGGAAGAGAATCCGCTTTTCTTGATCTACTGATTTAAGTGTTAAAATGAGAAGAGTGATGTCAGCAAGATGTTAACTAAACTTACTGTGGTAATCATCTCACAATATATACAGGCATACTTCAGAGATATTGCAGGTTTGGTTCCAGACCACTGCAATGAAGCGAATACTGCAATAAAGTGAGTCACATGACTTTTTTGGTTTCCCAGCACATATAAAAGTTATGCTTACACATACTGTAGTCTATTAAGTGTGCAATAGCATTATGTCTGAAAAACAGTGTGCATGCCTTAAAAAAATACATTTTTGCTGAAATATGCAAACCATCACCTGAGCCTTCAGCAAGTTGAAATCTTTTTGCTGGTGGAGAGTCTTGCCTCAGTGTTGATGGCTGCTGAATAATCAGGGTGGTGGTTGCTGAAGGTTGGGGTGGCAGTGGCGATTTCTTAAAATAAGACAACAATGAAATTTGCCACATTGACTCTTCCTTTTGCTAATGATTTCTCTGTAGTATGCAATGCTGCTTGATAGCATTTTACCTACAGCAGAACTTCTTTCAAAACTGGAGTTATTTCTCTTAAACCCTGTTGTTGCTTTATCAACTAAGTTTATGTAATATTATAAATCCTTTCTTGTCATTTCAACAATCTTCACAGCACCTTCACCAGGAGTAGATTCCATCTAAAGAAACCACTTTCCTTGCTCATTCATAAGAAGCAACTCCTCATCTGTTAAAGTTTTATCACAAGATTTCAGAAATTCAGTGACATCTTCAGGCTCCATCTCTAATTCTAGTTCTCTTGCTACTTCTACCGTGTCCGCAGTTACTTCCTTTACTGAAGTCTTGAGCCCCTCAAAGTCATCCATGACGGCTGTAATCAACTTCTTCCAAACTCTTGTTAATGTTAATATTTTGACCTCTTCCCGTGAATTACGAATGTTCTTAATGGCATCTAAAATGGTGAATCTTTTGCAAAAGCTTTTCAATTTACTTTGCCCAGATCTGTCAGAGGAATCACTATCGATGGCAGCTATAGCCTTGCAAAATATATTTATTAAATAATAAGACTTGAAAGTCGAAATTACTCATTGACCCATGGGCTGCAGAATGGACGTTAAGCGGCATGAAAATATGAATCTCATTCATTGTACATCTCCACCAGAGCTCTTGAGTGACCAGGTGCATTGTCAATGAGCAGTAATATTTTGAATAGAATCTTTTTTTCTGAGCAGTAGGTCTCAAGAGTGGGCTTCAAATATTCAATAAACCATGTTGTAAACAGATATGCTGCCATCCAGGCTTTCTTGTTTCATTTATAGAGCACATGCAGAGTAGATCTAGCATAATTCTTAAGGGACCTAGGAGTTTTGGAATGGTAGATGAGCATTGGCTTCAACTTAAAGTCACCAATTGCATTAGCCCCTAACAAGAGAGTCAGTCTGTCCTTTGAAGCTTTGAAGCCAGGCATTGACTTCTCCTCTCTAGCTATGAAAGTCCTAGATGGCATCTTCTTCCACTAGAAGGTTGTTTGGTCTACACTGAAAATCTGTTGTTTAGTGTAGCCACCTTCAGTAATCATCTTGGCTAGATCTCCTGACTAATTTGCTGCATCTTCTACATCAGCACTTGCTGCTTCACCTTGCAAGAGATAGCTTCTTTCCTTAAACCTCATGAACCAACCTCTGTTAGTTTCACAGTTTTCTTCTGAAGCTCCTCACCTTTCTCAGCCTTCATAGAATTGAAGAGAGTTAGGGCCTTGCTCTGGATTAGACTTTGGTTGAAGGGAATGCTGTGGCTGGTTTGATTGTCTATCTAGATCACTAAAGCTGTTTCACTTTATCATTCATGTGTTCACTGGAGTAGCACTTTTAATTTCCTTCAAGAACTTTTCCAGGACTTCCCCAGTGGTCCAGTGGTTAAGACTCCATGCTTCCATTGCAGGGGCCGTGGGTTCGATCCCTGGTCAGGGAACTGAGATCCCACATGCTGTGTGGCCAAAAAAAAAAAAAAAAAAGAACTTTTTTCCTTTGCATTCACAACTTGGCTGTTTGGTGCAAGAGGCTTAGCTTTCAGGCTACCTCAGCTTTCAACATGCCTTCCTCACTAAGCTTAATCATTTCTAGCTTTCAATTTAAAGTGAGAGACATGCAACTCTTCCTTTTACTTGAACACTTAGAGGCCACTATAGGGTTATTAATTGGCCTAATTTCAATACTACTGTGTCTCAGGGAATAGGGAGGCCCAAGGAGAGGGAGAGAGATGGGGGAATGGTTGGTCTGTAGAGCAATCAGAACATATACAACATTTATTGACTAAGTTCACTGTTTCATATGGGTGCATTGCATGGTGCCCCAAAACAATTACAATAGTAACATCAAAGATCCCTGATCACAAATCACCATAACAAAATCAGTAATAATGAAAAACTTTGAAATATTACAAGAATTATCAAAATGTGACACAGAGACATAAAATGAGCAAATGCTGTTAGAAAAATGGCACCAATAGACTTGCTCAACACAGAGTTGCCACAAACCTTCAATGTGTAAAAAACATATCTTCAAAGAGCAATAAGTGAAACACAATAAATCAAGGTATGCCTGCACATATATCAAATCATTGTTTTGTATACCTTAAACTAATACAATGTTATATATCAATTATATCTCAATAAAACTGAAACCAAAACCAATATGGTACTGGCATAAAAACAGACATATAGCCCAATGGGACAGAATAGAGAGCCCAGAAATAAACCCATGCATATACAGTCAGTTGACCTTCAACAAGTGTGCCAAGAACACATAATGGGAAAATGAGTCTTCAACAAATGGTGTTGGAAAAGCTAGATATTCACATGCAAAAGAATTAAGTTGATCAATTATCTTACACAATACACAAAAACCAACTCAAAATGGATGAAAAACTTAAACATATGACCTTAAACCATACAACTCCTTGAAGAAAACAGGGGTAAACCTTATTGACATTGGGCTTGAAAATGATTTCTTGGAGTTGACACCAAAAGCACAGGCAATAAAACCAAAAATATAAAAAAGTGGGATGACATCAAAAAAGCTTCTGCACTGCAAAACAATCAACAGAGTAAAAAGGCAACCTATGGAATGAGAGAATACATTCGCAAATCATCTATATCATCAAGGGTTAATATCCAAAATATATTTTGGATATAGAATACATAATATATATAAGAATATCCTACAGCTCAATAGCAACAACAACACCTCAATTTTTAAAATAAGCAAAGGTCTTGAATAGATATTTCTCCAAAGAATGCATACACATGGCCAACAGGTATATGAAAAGGTGCTCAACATCACTAATCATCAAGGAAATGCAAACTAAAACCACAATGAGATATCATGTTACACCTTTCAGAATGGTATTAAAAAACAAACACACAAAATATAACAAGTATTGATGAGGATGTGGAGAAATTGAAACCCTTATACACTATTGGTAGGAATTTAGAATAATGCAGACACTATGAAAAACACTATGGAGGGTTCCTTAAAAAATTAAAAATTGAACTAGCACATCATTCAGCAATCCCACTTCTGAGTATATATGCAAAAGAAGTGAAATCAGGATCTCAAAGAGATAGCTGCATCCCCATGTTCACTGCAGCATTATTCACAACGGCCAAGATACAGAAACAACTCAAATGTTCATTGACAGATGACTGGATAAAGAATATGTGGTATACACATATAATGGAATAATCTAAGCTTTTGCCTCAAGAACATAGAAAATGAAGAGCAAACTAAACCCAATCCAAGCAGAAAGAAGGTGGTGGTAAAAATAAAAGCAGAAATCAATGAAATTGAAAACAGAAAAATAATAAATACCAATGACACAAAGAGTTGATCTTTGAAATGTTCAATAAAATTGCCAAACTTTAAGCAATATTGATTTTTAAAAACAGAGAAAATTCAAATTACTAATATCAGGAATGTAACAGGGGATATCACTACAGACCTTGCAGACATTAAAGGATATAACGTAATATTACACATAACTCTAGGGCTTCCCTGGTGGCGCAGTGGTTGAGAGTCTGCCTGCTGATGCAGGGCACACGGGTTCATGCCCCGGTCCAGGAAGATCCCACACGCCGCGGAGCGGCTGGGCCCGTGAGCCATGGCCACTGAGCCTGTGCGTCCGGAGCCTGTGCTCCGCAACGGGAGAGGCTGCAACAGTGAGAGGCCCACATACCTCAAAAAAAAAAAAAACCAAAAAAACCAACCAAACAAAAAAAAACAAATAACTCTATACATACTTATAAATTTACAATTTAGATGATATGAACCAGTTCCTCAAAAAGTATAAACTAGCTAAACTCACCATAAGAAATAAATAACTTGAATAGTTTTATAACTATTAAGGAAATATAATTTGTAATTAAAAATCTCCTGAAAAAGAAATCCCCTAGATGGCATGACTGGAGAATTCTACAAAACGTTTAAGAAGATATAATACCAATTCTATACAGTCTTTTCTGGAAAATAGGAGAGAAGAGACATTTCCAATCCATTTTATGAAGCCAGTATTACCCTGATACCCAAGCGAGACAAAAACAATACAAAAAAGTAAACCATTGATGAATATCTCTCATGATATCAGATTAAAAAATCAGTAACAAATTATTAGCAAATAAAATTCAACAATATATAAAAATAATTATACAACATGACCAAGTTGGGTTTATTTCAATGATGCCAGGCTGGTTTGATGTTTGAAAATCAATCATTGTAACATACCACATTAACAGGCCTAAGAAGAAAATCATACAATCATCAACTGATGCAGAAAAATCATTTCACAAAATTCAATACCCATTTATGATAAAAACTCTCAGAAAACTAGTAATAGAGAGAAAGTTCCTTAAGTTCATAAAGATCATATATTAGAAAATTACAGCTAAAATCACACTTAACTGTGAAAGGCTGAATGCTTTCTGCCAAGACTGGGAATAAGGCAAGGATTTCACCCACACCACTGCTATTCAACATGCTACTGGAAGTTCTAGCTACTACAATAAAGCAAGGAAAAGAAATAAAGTTAAATAGATCAAAAACGAATAAATTAAACTGTCCCTATTTGAAGATGATATGATGATCTACATAGAAAATCTACGAAATCTACAAAAAAATCTCCTGGAACTAAGAAGTGGATTTGGCAAGACCACAGCATAAAAGGTTGACATACAAAAATTAATTGTATTTTTATATGTTAGCAATGAACATATGGAAAAAATTTTAAAATATAATACCTTAACAACCATTCAAAAATTAAATACTCAGCTGTAAATATATCAAAACATGTTACAAGACTTATACTCTTAAAAACTATAAAATCTTGGTGGAAGAAATCAAGGAAGATTGGAAGACTCAACATAGTAACAATGACAATTCTCTCCAAATTGATATTCAAGCTTAACACAATTCCTATCAAAATACCAGCAAGAGGGCTTCCCTGGTGGCGCAGTGGTTGAGAGTCCGCCTGCCGATGCAGGGGACACGGGTTCGTGCCCCGGTCTGGGAGGATCCCACATGCTGCAGAGCGGCTGGGCCCGTGAGCCATGGCTGCTCTGCAGCGGGAGAGGCCACAACAGTGAGAGGCCCACGTACCATAAAAAAATAAATAAATAAAATTAAAATACCAGCAAGATATTCTGTAAGTATAGATGAGTTAATTCTAGAATTTGTATGAAAAGGCAAAGAATCTAGAATAGCTAAAACAATTTTGAAAAAATAATATAAAATGGGAGGAAGCCATCTACCAAGTTTCAAGACTTATTTCATAGCTACAGTAATTAAGACTGTGTGGTATTGATGTTTAGACACATAGACCAATGATACAGTAGGGAATGCAGAAACAGATCTGAACAAGTACAGACAACTGAGTTTTTACAAAGGTGCAAAAGCAATTCAAAGAAGGAAGGATAGTCTTTTCAACAAATGGTGCTGGAACAACTGGATATCCACAGCCCCCCCAAAAAAGAAGGTAGACCTGCATCTTACACCTCATCTCAAAAATTAACTCAAAATTTATCACAGACTAAATGTAAAATGTGAAATTATAAAACATTTAGATGATAACATAGAAGGAAATCTCCAGTACCTAATAATTGGTGAAGAATTTTTAGACATGATATCAAAGTCACAATCCATAATAGAAATCAAAAAATTGAACTTCATCAAAATTAACAACTTTTGCTGTGTGAAGAACCCCAGTAAGAGCAGGAAAAGGAAAACAAAAGGCTTGGAGAAAATATTTGCAAACCATATATCTGACAAAAGGACTCATATCTAGAATATAAAAAGGACTCTCAAAAGTCAACATTTTAAAACATTCAATTAAAAATGGCCAAAACACATTAAGAGACATGGCAGCGAAGAGATTTTATAGATGACAAACATGTGAAAAGGTGTTCAACTTGTAAGCTGTCAGAGAAATGAAAATAAAGACCAGGATGAGATACCACTACACACGTATCAGAACAGCTAAAATAGAAACATGACTATCAAATGATGGTGAGGATGCAGAGAAATTAGATCTCTCATATATTGCTCTTGGGAATTTAAAGTATGTGAGACACACCATTTTTCTCTAATACTTCCTCTTTAAGTCACACCTTCTCTTTTTTTTTTTTCCGGTACGCGGGCCTCTCACTGCTGCGGCCCCTCTCATTGTGGAGCACAGGCTCTGGATGCGCAAGGCCCAGCGGCCATGGCCCACGGGCCCAGCCGCTCCACGGCATGTGGGATCCTCCCGGACCGGGGCACGAACCCGCGTCCCCTGCATCGGCAGGCGGACTCCCAACCACTGCGCCACCAGGGAAGACCCACACCTTCTCTTTAAGTCTATGTTCATTTTTATTTCTGGATTTAATAAATTTCATGAATACTATTGCATATGACTTTAGATTTATTCATCCTAATGTAATTTTGTGGTAGTAAAGTTAACATGCTGTGATTAAGTCATCCTCTCAAGATTTGAAGATGTCACAAATAGGACCTTTTCTCTTGAATGATTCATGGCCTAATGAAATGAAATAACAGTGCTAAATACAGTTCTTAAATTTGATTTTATGGTATGAGTGCTAGTATAATAAGAAAAAAACCTAAAAGGATTATTTTATAATCTAGTCACCATTACTGTTTTATTATTATAAATTGTTATATATTTAAATTGTTATATATATCTGATGTCTTAAAAGGGTTATAATGTCCTTTGTAAATTGTCTACTTAATGTACATTGAGAATATTTGCATTAACTTTCAAATAATTTTCCTTATTACTTAGCTATTATATAACTATCTGTATAATTTTGTTGCAGTATTTTATTCTTACAGTGATAAACACACCTGTATACCTCAACTAACTGATAGAATATCAACATATAAAAATAATAGTTCCGGGAGTTCCCTGGTGGCCTAGTGGTTAGGATTCCGGGATTTCACTGCCGTGGCCCAGGTTTGATCCCTGGTCGGGAAACTGAGATCCTGCAAGCCGTGTGGCATGGCTAAAAAATAAATAATAATAATTCCACTTCAATTTAAAGTTTAAGGTTCACATATTATTTCAAGACACATTTTCTCTATCTCCTAAGGTTGTTCACTCTGAGAACATCTTAGAAAAGATAGTTCTGAACAAGTGCCTCTGCTTGCAAGATGTATAGAGAAACATAAAAGACCCATGGAGAATATCTCCCAACAGAAATATCCATATATTCCATTTCTCATAGATAGTAAACACTACCTACGCATAAGCAGTGCTTACTGTGTACTAGCATTATGTTAAACAATTTCACCTATATTAACTCACTGGAGCCTCCCTACCACTGTGTGAATTAGGCACTAGTATTGCATAGATTAGCATATTAAGGCAGCAGAGAGGTTAAGTACTTTTCCTAAAGTTACACAGCTAGTAAGTGGCAGAGCTGGGACATATACCCAGGTAATATAATCACAATCCTGATCCATTACCACTATACCATACAGCCTCCATAAGTTATTACTTACATATTATATTTTATGCTGTTATATGATATGCTGATATCTCAAGTTATTATTTTATCTCTTATACAAAATGGCAGTCCCTTGTCCTTTGAACAAATCTCTACCTCAAAGTGCCTCCCCCATCAAGCTAAAGAAGCTATGAACAATTAATCTACTGTATTACCAGTAAGGAGTCCTTAAGAATGGTACATGTAGAGAATACAATTAGAAGACAGGCAGCAGCCACACCACAATGGATGAGATATTTTGGTCTGGGTCTCTTATTATCCGAACTCTCTTTGTTCAAACGTTGACATTCCCTATCTTTCGCTATTTCAGTTTCTCAAATCTGGCTGAATATTTAGCACTGTATTTACATTCAGTATTAGTCTCTCAATCATTTTTGTTTTAATTGGTCTTGGCTCTTTGAATTTAAATAATTTTACTAACATATAACCCCTGACTCTCTACCACTACCAAAGAATATTGTGAAAGGTTTAATAGAATCTCTTAATAAGGTTCATACACTACCTTTCTGTGCTCTTATCTTCATCCACTGTGCTAGTGAAGAATGAACCCTGTCAAAATTATGAAATGAGGTGAGTTTGAACTGACTTGTTATTAATTAATCCATAATGGTGCTTGGTAGGTACCACTCCATACCTAAGTTCTCATTAAAGTTCTTGACAGAAATTAGTTTATCTTAAGAAACACATTAGCTTCCTCCTTTGTATGATGAAAGGTATGAGTATGAGAGAAAATTGCATGGCAACGGCATCGATCAGTAAAGATGCGGGTGTTGGTACATTTGTGTGCCTGTGAGGTGAAATCAGAGGGTTCATGGTATCATGGAAAGAATACAAATTTGTAGTCAGACACTCCTATGTCTGAAACACAGTAATGGGCCAGAGAAAATGAGGAAATCAATGCCCAACTTGCAGTGCCTTTGTAATGATTAGAAGCCACAGAAGCCACATTAGAAGGATTCATTTTCCACAGAACTCAGCACTTAGTAAGTACTCAACTATTTTATTATTGAATGGTAGGGGAAAAGATGAAATATATAGATTAAATGAGCATGAAATGCATATCAATCATTATAATATACAGGTATTATTTATATCTTTATTAAATACAATATTAAAAAATTATGATGTACAAATTGGTTGCAATTTTAACACTATCTGGGTATTTGATGACATAAACTATTTTTAAGTACAAAAATAAAATTGCGATTTTTTTAACTTTTTATTTTATGTTGGAGTATAGTTGATTAACAATGCTGTGGTAGTTTCAGGTGTACAGCAAAGTGATTCAGTTAAACATGTACATGTATCTATTCTTTTTCAAATTCTTTTCCCATTTAGGTTGTTACATAATACTGAGCAGAGTTCCCTGTGCTATACAGTAGGTCCTTGTTGGTTATCTATTTTAAATATAGCAGTGTGTACATGTCAATCCCAAACTCCCTAACTATCCCTTCTCCCCATCCTTCCCCCCTGGTAATTATAAGTTTGTTCCCTAAGTCTGTGAGTCTGTTTCTGTTTTGTAGATAAGTTCATTTGTATCATTTCTTTTTAGATTCCTCATATAAGCAATATATGATATTTCCCTTTCTGTCTGACTTACTTCATCAGTATGACAATCTCTGGGTCCATCCATGTTGCTGCAAATGGCATTATTTCGTTCTTTTTAATGGCTGAGTAATATTCCATTGTATATATGTACCACATCTCCTATATCCACTCCTCTGTTGATGGACATTTAGGGTGCTGCCATGTCTTGGCTATTGTAAACAGTGCTGCAATGAACACTGGGGTGCATGTATCCTTTCAGACCATGTTTTTCTCTGGATATATGCCCAGGAGTGGGATTGCAGGATCATATGGTAGCTTTATTTTTAGCTTTTTAAGGAACCTCCATACTGTTCTCCACAAGTGGTTGCACCAATTTACATTCCCACCAACAGTGTAGGAGGGTTCCCTTTTCTCCACACCCTCTCCAGCATTTATTGTTTATGGATTTTTTGATGATAGACATTTTGACTGGTGTGAGGTGATATCTCATTGTAGTTTTGTTTTGCATTTCTCTAATAAATAGCGATGTTGAACATCTTTTCATGTGCCTCTTGGCCATCTGTATTTCTTCTTTGGAGAAATGACTATTTGGGTCTTCTGCCCATTTTTTGACTGGGTTGTTTGTTTTGATAATATTAAGCCACATGAGCTGTTTGTAAATTTTGGAGACTAATCCCTTATTGGTCACATCATTTGCAAATATTTTCTCCCAATCTGTGGGTTGTCTTTTCATTTTGTTTATGGTTTCCTTTGCTATGCAAAAGCTTTTGAGTTTCATTAGGTCCCATTTGTTTATTTTTGTTCTTATCTCCATTACTCTGGGAGGTGGGTCAAAAAGGATCTTGCTGTGATTTATGTCATAGAGCGTTCTGCCTATGTTTTCCTCTAAGACTTTTATAGTGTCCAGTCTCACATTTAGGTCTTTAATCCACTTTGAGTTTATTTTTGTGTATGGTGTTATGGAGTGTTCTAATGTCATTCTTTTACATGTAGCTGTCCAGTTTTCCCAGCACCATGTATTGAAGAGACTGTCTTTTCTCCATTGTATATTCTTGCCTCCTTTATCAAAGATAAGGTGACCATATGTGCCTGGGTTTATCTCTGGGCTTTCTATCCTGTTCCATTGATCTATATTTCTGTTTTTGTGCCAGTACCATACTGTCTTGATTACTGTAGCTTTGTAGTATAGTCTGAAGTCAGGGAGCCTGATTCTTCCAGCTCCGTTTTTCGTTCTCAAGATTGCTTTGGCTATTCGGGGTCTTCTGTGTTTCCATACAAATTGTGAAATTTTCTGTTCTAGTTCCGTGAAGAATGCCATTGGTAGTTTGATAGGGATTGCATTGAATCTGTAGATTGCTTTGGGTAGTATAGTCACTTAGTTACAGAAAGTCTCAGTTGTCAAACAATCAAATAGATGAATACATAACTGATCCTAATTGCTTGTTAAGATGAAAGCAAGAACTAGCAAGATGACACCTTGATTCAGATTAGTCATCTTAATGACCAAATCAGAGCACTGCAGTGATTCATATTTGAGGAATTAACTGCTACTGAGCTGAAAAGAAGTAAATCAGCTAGTAGGGGATACATTCTTTAGGTTTGAATATATCAGAAATCACAGTGAGAGAGTTAGGGCACATAATATTAATATTAGTATATAACAATTAAACAACACAATGCCATTTACAAAGCACTTTCACATGTGGCCCAATTTAATCTTCACAATTATATTAGATACCATTGTCCCTATTGTATGTTGGGAAACTGTTTTTTCAAAACAGTCAATTGGTTTGAATAATTGGTTTGAATATCTCACTCAAAGTCATATAACTGACTGCTGCCATTCCAACTGGAGTCAAGTTCTGAATCCAGTGGTTTTTCCACTGTTGCCAGTTGACACCTACAGACATCAAATCTTAACTTTTCCAAAGCAATATTATTCCTAAAAAAGAATTCTCATTAAATTCATTTGTATTTTAAACCTAGATCATAGTTTCATAGTTGTCATTGAGAAAGATGACCAATTTTCTGCCATCAGAAATTAGTATAGGCTTATATCAAACTCACAGCTCTATTGATAATTTTAGTGGAAGTCTCCCAAATTCCATTTTATAGTTATTTTTGAACTAAATTTAAAAAGTTAGAATAAGTCTTTCTGTCAAAGGATTTTACCTTATCAGATGGAGACCCCCTTGCTCTCACATGCATCAGGAAACTGTAGATGTTCTTGACAGACTGATTCTAGTTATCAGCTATCCTGGTGATGACTTTTCTACAGCCAGATTTTTTTGGTTTTAATTTTTCATAGATACTCTCATTGTTTTCTTTAACAATTTATCCAGAGTCCTTTGTTTCATTATTTCCTGGTTAATCCATTAAGATAAAATCTGTTTCACACATGATTACAGTCACTATATTGATTACTTGTACCCTTGAGCTACTCACAAAATATTCTGCTGTATATTTGAAGAATCTGAGATCCTTTATACATGTTCATTATATTTTCTTCATTAACTATATCTTTCTCAGAGGAAGAAACATTAATTTCCCTTAAAATATATCTGAAGCTATTAAATGCCTATGATGGTGACTGTATCTTCATGGGAGTGACAGAGTGTGTTGAGGGACATGTTAGGAAGCAGAAATACTGCTTTAAGGCCCAGACCACATAGGCCCCTTCCAAGCCTCTGACCGGGCTCCTGGTTGGACCACTAGCAATCCACTTCTAGCCCACTCTCTGGGTACTCATGTCCCAGGGATTCCCTTCTCTAATGGCCCTGAGTCCCCTTCCAGGGCTGTGTGGGCTTCTTCTTGGGTCCAGCATGCTGAGAGCAGACCTGCCTCAGGTGCGTGCAGCCCTGGGCCCGATGTTAATGGGGAGGTATGAATAAACTTTTTTTGTTATTGAAGTATAATTGACATACAGTATCATATTAGTTTCAGGTATACATCATAGTGATTCAATATTTACATACATTTTGAAATAGTTACCACTATTACTTACCACCTGTCATCACACAAAATTCTTACAATATTTGTGACTATATTCCCTATGCTGTACATTACATCCCCATGATTTATTTATTTTATAACTGTAGTTTGTACCTCTCGGTCTCCTTCATCTATTTCATCCCCCCACCCATAAGAAAGTTTTAACCTGTATATGGGGTTGTCCACATGAGTACAAGGGCTTCCTAGTGTGGGAGGATGCAAGGGGCGAGGAAGAGTAGGGGAGAGGACCACTAGCTTCTCCTGAGGGATATGATTTTTTTCTCCTGTGCTTCTATCTTTAAGTCCCAACCTCCACAGTGTCTGAGAGTTTGGAATGTGAACCTGCACTTCCTGGTGATTAGGAAGGTACCTTATCAAGGTAGGAGCCTAGAGCATATTTTACTTAGTTTTTTAGTGTTATTTATAAATTTTAAATACACAGATTTATGACATGTGGGCCTTTATTGGTTCTCTTGTTACAAGTCTCACAAATATTACAGGTGGCCTGAGCAATGGTTGCATCATCAGATAGGGAATTTGCACTTGCTTTTCTAGCATACACCAATAACATATTGAATATAATATCATAACGTCAGAAGAATATGTCATGATGATTATCAGAGCCTTAATGATTTTTCCTTAAATTTAAACAGCTTCCCAGCATTTCTCTTGTAGATACAATAAAAGTAAGATAGTACTAACCCCTCTTTCAAAGTAATGAACCAAATACTCAGAGTCCAAATGCTCAGTATTACTGAAGTGAAAATTCAGGACTGTGCGAACTAAAATTATTCATATAGTCAACAAACGTGTATCAATCATGTACTATGTAAACAGAACATATTTTTAAAGATATGTTAAGGATAAGAAGACAAATCAGGCATAGTTCTCATTTTCTTGTCTAATAATGAAGATCAGATTATCATGTTAAAACTATAATATAGGGCAACAATTAGTATGTACATGAGAGGTATAGACACAATTCTATGGTTTCAAGGCAGGCAAACTGTGAGAATTACAGGGACTGCTTCAATTGTGCCACCCATACTAGAATCCCTGAATCTTGCCACTTCTTGCTCTTTCCATTTATAATAGTCCTACTATATGCATTTTTGTAGCTAACTTATATCTAAGTTTTGAAACTCAACACAGATATTACAGCCTCCCCATGGTGCATTTCCCAACACTGTTCTCCCTCACCTGGGGTAGGTACATATCCCTTGAGCTCCCAGAGTACCATGTGCACACATTTCACTGCATTTTAAGAGTTTGCACATCTGTCCATTCCCCAGAATTGAGTTCCTTTAGGGCACAATAGCATCTTCCATTTCTGTATGTCCTCTGCTACATACAATGTCTGGGACATGCTAGGAATGCCCTAAAGGCCTGCTGAATGACTGAGGACTGGAGGAGTACAATTACTATGTTGTAGAATACATAAAGATGGAACATAATAATCCTAAAATTTATATGGAACCATAAAAGACCCAGAATTGCCAAAGCAATCCTGAGAAATAAGAACAAAGCTGGAGGCATAAAACACTCAGACTTCAGACAATACTACAAAGCTACAGTAATAAAACAATGTGGTATTGGCACAAAAGCAGACATATGGATCAATGGAACAGAACAGAGAGCCCAGAAATAAACCCACACACCTATGGTCAATTAATCTTCAACAAAAGAGGCAAGAATAAACGATGGAGAAAAGACAGTCTCTTTAGCAAGTGGTGTTTGGAAAGCTGGACAGCCGCACATAAATCAATGTAGTTACAACACACCCTCACATAATACACAAAAATAAGCTCAAAATGGCTTAAAGACTTAAATATAAGACATGACACCATAAAATTCTTAGAAGAGAACATAGGCAAAACATTCTCTGATATAAATCATAGCAATGTTTTCTTAGGTCTCTCTCCCAAGGAAATAGAAATAAAAGCAAAAATAAATGAATGGGACCTAATCAAACTTACAAGCTTTTTCACAGCAAAGGGAACCATAAACAAAATGAAAAGGCAACCTACAGAATGGGAGAAAATATTTGCAAACAATGTGACCGACAAGGGATTAGTCTCCAAAATTTACAAACAGCTTGTACAATTCAATAACAAAAACACAAACAACCCAATCAAAAAATGGGCAGAAGACCTAAACAGACATTTCTCCAAAGAAGACATACAGATGGACAATAGGCACATGAAAAGATGCTCAACATCGCTAATTACTAGAGAAGTGCAAATCAAAACTACAATGAGGGGCTTCCCTGGTGGCGCAGTGGTTGGGAGTCCGCCTGCTGATGCAGGGGACGTGGGTTCGTGCCCCGGTTCGGGAAGATCCCGCATGCGGCGGAGCGGCTGGGCCCGTGAGCCATGGCGGCTGGGCCTGCGCATCCGGAGCCTGTGCTCCGCAGAGCACACAGTAGTGAGAGGCCCGCGTACCGCAAAAAAAAAAAAAAAAAAAACTACAATGAGGTATCACCTCACACAGGTCGGAATGACTGTCATCAGAAAGTCTACAAATAATAAATGCTGGAGAGGGTGTGGAGAAAAGAGAACCCTCCTACACTGCTGATGCGAATGTAAATTGGTGCAGCCACTATGGAAAACAGTATGGAGGTCCCTTAAAAAACTAAAAAGAGAGTTACCATATGATCCAGCAATCCCACTCCTGGGCATATATCCAGAGAAAACTATAATTCGAAAAGATACATGCACCCCAATGTTCATAGCAGCAGTATTCATAATAGCCAAGATATGGAAGCAACCTAAATGTCCATTGATAGATGAATGGATAAAGATGTGGTATGTACACACAACGGAATACACTCAGCCATAAAAAAGAATGAAATAATGCCATCTACAGTGACATGGATGGACCTAGAGATTGTCATACTAAGTGAAGTAAGCCAGACAAAGACAAATACCATATAATATCAGTTATATGTAGAATTTAAAATATGATACAAATGAACTTATTTACAAAACAGAAAATAGACTCACAGACATAGAAAACAAACATTACCAAAGGGGAAAGGGGGTGAGGGAGGCATAATTAGGAGTTGGGATTAGCAGATACAGACTACTAATGTATAAAACAGATAAACAAGGTCCTACTGTAAAGCACAGGGAACTATATTCAATATCCTGTAATAAACCATAATGGAAAAGAATATGAAAAAAGAATATATATGTATAACTGAATCATTTTGATGTACACCAGAAACTAACATTGTAAATCAACTATACTTCAATTAAAAAAATAATAGAAAAAAAGTTGGAACATGAAGATGAAGAAAAAGGGGAAACTATTTGAGGTAGAGGAAATATCATGAGCAAAGCACAGGTGAGACATTGATATAAGCAATAAAGCAAGGAGTGCATCTGAACTCTGTTGTTAAGTTTTCTCAAACAATGATTTAGGAAAGATTTGGGAAGTCGTGCAGATTGAGAAGGCTTTTGAATATTAGGCTGTGGAGCCTGCATCTTATTTGTTAATAAATCTAGTGCCAGTGAGCATTTTTGACCAATAGAGCTTTATGAATGGAGGTCTACTTTAAGAGTTTAACATCATGGTTTGTGAAGATGCCTAGGAGGGGAGACTAGTGGCTGCAGATGAACTCAGAAACTCTTCATTCAACAGCCATTTATGGAGAACTTATTAGTTCACAGATCCTGTCCTGGGATCTAGAGACACTGAGGCACATTAGTCTTTAAAATCTCACAGTCCAGCAGGGGAGACTGACCTTTAAAATACAATGTGGTCAGTACAAGGACAATATAAAAATAGAAAAGGGATCCATTAACTGCCATAAATGAAGACTTGAAGAAAGTGACACTAGGAATGGTGAAAGAAGAATGATCTTGAAAGAGACTATAGAGTTTCAATGAAGGGGTCTTTGTGCTGTGTATGCAAGGGAGCAAAATAATTCAAACTTGGCTATAGTTTATAGTCCAGCCTTTAACTGGAAGGGAATAAAGCTTCACTAACCAAGTCAGGGAATGTAAAAGGAGGGATTGCTTTAAGGGAAATATAATGACTTAATCATACTGAGACAAATGTTTCCTCAGTACCCCGGCAGAAAAAACAGCACATGTTTTTTGAACAGACTATGTTTCATGCATCTTCTAACATACTTAACTACAATTACCCCATTATACAGCATAAGGAGTTATACAGCATAAAGAATCACTAAAGCTAAACTACTGGGCAGGCAGCTGCTCTATTTGGGGATACCAGTATAAACTTAGAGAAAAAGTGATAATGTAACCACTGAGAAGATAATATCCACAACTAATACTAATCACACAGGATCAGAAACCAATTTAGACCAGATATTGACAAACAAAATATAGATGTGACTGCTGAGCATGAATCCACTTTAGGGCTTTGGGGTAAGGTGGTCCTACCTACAAACCCATGCACCTTGCTGTGCTGGGTTGCCAGAAAGCAACTGGAACAAGGGCTCTGATATTTCCTTAAAGATAACAACTTTCCACTCCTGATGAGTATACTTTCAGCTGGACGAAGAATTTCAGATGGGAAAAGTAGTAGGGCAGGAGTCCTTTCCTTTTAAAGTAGGTGAGTGCATCTGTCACCTCTTTCTACTCACAAAGGCCAGTATCAAGCAGAATCATTAAACTCCGGTGCTTCTAGTTCTGGCCCCTATTTCCAGCTGCAAACACGTCTGCCAATCATTGTCAGTTTTGTCAAGAAATTTTGTGACATGGATGCCTGGAATGAGCCCAGTGATTAGGTTCTCATAGACTATTGAGAATCTGTTGGAGAAATGATACTATGGGTGTCATCACAGAGATGTACAGTCTGTTTGTATCCAAGGCAGTGACCTAGAGAGGGAAGATCAGAATCTTTCCACATCTTATTAAAGGTTGGCCAAATTAATGTGTATGATAATTAAAATCTATTATACTTTAAGACAGGGAAATGAATAAGTGACAAAATAAGAAGGAATCAACTCAAGAAATCCATGGCCTCAATTAGATTTCCAAAACAGCCTCCCTTATCTTGAACGCTAGTTTCATTAATACATCTTTTGCACCTGGAAAGTGACTGGATTCATCTAGGCTAGCTTGTGCTCCAGGAAAAAACAATCTCAATAGCTTAAAACAATAATAGTTCATTTGTACCGTGGATTCTGCTGAGGAAAAATAAATGCTCCAATCAGGAATCAAATAAAAAGTGACTGATTTTTAGGAGGAATTTGGCATAAAGGAGATTATCATAGGGATGGACATGGGAACATGGGCTTGGAAGAGGGGAGTGATTTCTCCGTGTTCATCCCAGAGCCTCCCCCATGCCTTTCACAGGCTCCACTTCATCAGTGCTTGTGATCTGAAGGTTAAGATCTGAAGGTTAGGGCCTAAATGATTCCCGATATCACTGCATTCTGGTGTATTTCTCTATGAGATTTTCTTTTTCTACTAATCGTTTCAACATGAGGAAAGGGAGGTCTGTAGTTTAAATTACAGCAGGGCCTATGTTATTAAACAGAGATAAATTTATATTAGTTAAATGGCATTTAAAAATAAATTTTCAGTGGTTTGCTAAGAGGCCAGGTGTAAACAGTAGTTTAAATATGTATTTATTTAGGCACCTTGGTCTAGTTTTATAAATTCTCTAATGATATTAAATTTTAGAAAAGACAAAAATTTCTTTGCCCAGAAGATGGCCTGGAAACAATTATATGCTTTTAAATAGTAAATCAGTGGCATTTGAAATAACGTCTAATATATTATAAGCTTAAAAGAGGAGGGGGAATCTAGTTAAGCTAAATGATTATCAATAGCTAACACATTGTCTTTGAGAACTGTAGTAGCCTGATAGGACCCAAACCCATCTGGTGAATTCTACTGGAATTGCATCAAATGTTGGAGGGATGAACTCAATGTAGACGTGACCTTAGAGATGACAGAAAGTCCTGAGAGGAGCCAGGAATGGCTTCTAATTTGCTATTGTGGGTTTTAGGCCCTTTTATCTGAGCCTCATGCCATTATCATTTTAGGTTCTGTGCTTTGACAGAAATGCAAGATTTCCTGAAAGGAAGAAATGTTTTTGTTAAATTTCTCTGAGTTTTATTAATAAAAGATATTTTTTCTGGGCTTATGTTCCAAGGGTTCCAAGAAACTGCAGCTGTGATCCTATGACTGCAGGCTTTTTTTTTCTGCATACTCCTGATCACATTGATTCCTGGTGATTACTGTAACATTCATTTAGTTCTGAGTAAAAATAAATTGTGTTTTTTGTTTGTTTTTTCTCTGGTGAGGAATCAGAACAAAATACAGAGCTTGCTGGGTCTGGTTGTTAGGATCTTGTCTACTGTGCACTGTGCTCCAGTGCCCTCTCCTCTCCAGACCCACCCCCCCGACCGTCCCAGGTCATTAGTTGCTCCGTCCTCATCACTTCATAGCTGCTTACACCCAGCTCAGCTTAGTGCATAAAGTACAAGAATGAATTAATCAACTGAAAGAACAACCGACAAGCTTCAGGCTGTCTGGATTCTAGTCCTGCCTTCACTCCAAGCTCCATATTTATAAGAAGGCAAGGAAAACCACACTCCTTAGTGGTTAATCATCTTGATAATTACTCTGTGGAATTAGGGGAATACCTGTCTCCGGGGTTCTTCCAGCTCTAAAAGTCTACATCCCTAAAAATGGAGGCTGTGTTCTTGTGTCTACTTTACTGCCCACCACTGATCTGAACGCAGGCAGGCCTGCTTTCTCAGGCACGTGTCTTCCTCCCAGCCTTCCTTGACAACCAAGTCCTGACATCATGTCCCCCACTGACACTGGCTGGCAGGCAATTTGTCAAGTGTTTGACTCCATCTTTTTTTAAATTCGATGACAACAGATAAAAGTACAATTACCTTTTAAAACATCTAAAATATAAAATTGAAATAAACAATGGAAAATTTATTTCCTTGTGGTGGAAGGGAGTGTTCAGTGCTCAATAAAGAGAAGAGTAATAACTGTCAATAAGTGTTCCAGAGACATGCAGAATGAGATTCCGGACTACAAAGCCCCTACTTACAAATGGTAAAACAAACAAACAAACAGAAAAGCAGGGCATGAAGGCTGCTATTATTTTTGTCACTGAAAAAAATCTAGAGTATTTTTTAGTTAAGCGAAAGCATTCAGACACTTCTGTTAATCCACCATTTGTTTAAATATTGCACTTTTTTCAAATTCCACATTCCTAATCAAGACTGGCTGTAAAATTACTCAAAAAACCAACGGCCAGTTATTAAGAATCAGACTTGGTTTACATTACTCACAAGAACAAATTGCCATGTTTTCTTTAAAAAATGGAAAGTAATGTACATAAATTTTTATGTCCATAACAATCTCTTATTCAACAAACAATTTTTGAGGAGCCACCAGAGGCAGATGTCAAGGTCCTGTGCTCAGTGAGGGGGATACGCACAGGAATAAGATGTGGTTCTGGTCACAACGACGATGAAAATTAATGATTAAAGCACTGATTCTTACAGCTTGAATTTGCAGTATTCACATCACTCATTGATTTATGAAAGCAATTCACTAACGTACCAGCAAATATACCAGGTGAACTGGGAGACTCACCACTTTTCATCCATCCACAAGAATATCATCTCCAAGACTTCTGTCTTGTTCATGGCTGTAACTGCTGTGCCCAGAGCAGCGCCTGGAACAGAGTAAGCAAAATAAATGTCTGTTGACAGGATGAATTCACTTCCTATCTACTTCAGTTCCCCCTGTATTAGAAACCCGTGACAGGTTCTGGGACAGTCTGTAGGAAGAATGCACCTGGTCATTGCACATGGGAGGTTAGAGCAGCATCTGGAGTCATACCCCTTGGATTCAGAGTCTGGCCCCAAACTCTCCAGCTGTGTGACCTTGGGTAAGTTTCATGACATCTGTGACCTTCAGTCTGTACACGTGTCCTTTGGGCATGGTCGTCATAAATCTCCTCCTGGCAGGACTGTGTGAGGTGAAATCGTCTAATGCACGAGCTGTGCTCAGCGTGATGCCTAGGCAGGAAAACCAGTGTCCTTGTTTGTGACACTGTTCTCCCCTTTGCATAACGTTCAGCTCATCTGAGTTAACTCACGTCTCTAAAACCATGTGAAAGTACCGTGGAAGATGAAAATTTCAAATGATGTAAAGTATAGGACACGCCAAGCACCTGAGGCACAGCACATGACAAGCTAATTCACGGTAAGGACAGTAAGGACAGAGAACCTGGGAAACTTGCGCCCCAGGGTTGGCGGCCGTGCAGCCGCTCCCGCCTCATCCTTGGCGTGTCTTCTGCTTTCCTAGTGCAGGTCTTACAGTCAGACCCGCAGCAGCCAGCTGGCCTCCTTTCCTAAGAAGCGAGGATGACAACAAAGGGTCAGGAACCTGTGTGGGGTTGAGAAGGGAGGAGAGACAGGTGTTCCGGGGCTGCTGCCTGGAGAGGAGCAGAAACAAAGCAGAGGGAGACCCGCGCAGTGGGACCACAGGCGTCTTCTTCATTCTACCAGCATTCCCCGTGGCTCTTAACCTCTCCCAGCTCTAGGCTGTCAGTGAAAACTGAGAGGAACCTGTGAGCCAGGGGAACACAGTTTCTTCACTGTTGCCCATAAGAAGAGGTTAAATTAAATCTTCCTAGTGGAGCTGTGTCCTCCACTTGTCTCTTTTAGAAATAATAATTTTAAACTAAGTTTTAAATGGATGTGTCCTTTACAATAACTCTACCATAGTTTATATAAACACGCTTCTGCAATATCATTAAATGTTTATGAAGGGTTAACCCCCAGCAGGAAGGCAGGGACTGAAATGGCAGCATGTCACACAATGCCCTGTCGCAGATGCAGTTTCGGGAGCAGGTCGCACTGCCTGCTGACAGACGTGAGGAACCGCTGCCCAGGCGTGGAGTTCCTCCTTCTCTGAGCCACTGATTCTCCTCGGGGGAGTCCAGCAAGCGCCACGGTGAGCGCCACATCAGGGGGATCAAGTTCAGTCACTACTGAAAGGACAAAATAACTGCTCTATTTTCTCCATGCTCACCTAAGTCAAATGGATTTTGTGCCAACGTTAGAGATCAATTCTGATGATCTGTGGAGATTAAAATTCCCACCAGATGTTTCCAAGAGTAGAAGAGTTAAGGCCAGTGTCACACTCAAACTCATGTTATGGAGTTGGTGCTCCATCTACCTAAATGCCCCATTCGTAATTATAAATACTTCCAGAGGTTCCATACTAAGTAAATGGCATGTCAGCTTTTAATAGATGCAGAAAGGTTTCTTTCTAAAATTCTGAGTGAAAGGAGTGTACTGAGCACGTGTTTTCCACCTTCTTTCCACCCAAGCTTGCAAGTGACTTCTCCCACATCCACTTCTCCCACATTTGGCAGTCACTGTGCCTGCCACAGATGTGTTAGACATCCCCTGGCTGCCCAGAGCTTCACCTCCTGTAGCAGACGAGGAAACGGTTAATATACAGATAAGGAAAGGGGTGCAGCTTGCTTTTGCCACTATTCGATCTTTCCTTTCCAAATCACTCTGTGCACATCAGTCACGCACCCGCCCCTCACCAGGACAATGAATTCTGTGTAGTTCTGTTCCTCCAAGCGGGGCATCCCCTCCTCCCCGCATCCCACATTTACTCCATCCAAGACAGTCTTTTCTAAGTTGAAACAACATAATCTCTCTTCCTCTTCCCTAAATAAGGCTTCTCCCATTTTGTCTCTTTTCTTCATTTGCCTGGTATCCTAGGCAACAATCCTATCTAACTGTGATATACAATGATTTTGAAAAAGCATCAATGATTAATTACCCTGGAAGTGTATTTCCCATATAAAAAGGAGATCCTGGAACTATAGTACTTTGCCCCAAAATAAAGAATTGTGAAATCTCAGGTACTAGATCTCTCTGTTTAAATGGCAGGATTCTAAGAAATGGTCTGGAAAGACATAAGTCATAGGTACATCTTTAGAATTTTCGAGCTGCCTATGTGCTATCAGACTTCACTGAGGCCAATCATATTTGGAATCGGCAGTATAGAACATAATTGAAATATAGTTGTTCATGAGTCAAACTTACACCCACAAACAATAACACAGTGTTTTTATAGAATACGTTATCCTGTGACAAAAAACTATGTGACTGAAGGACAGTGGGTTCTATAATTTTAGAAGTCTAGTTTCAAGAGAAATATTTGTCTCTCTACTCCATCTTTCCCTAAATTCCAGAGTAAAAACAAAGCTACATCAAATAGAAGTATTTAGCAGGATTAGAAAACAAAGAAAGGACACGATCTTTTAAAGTGCCAATTCTCCTTAACATTAATCTATAAATTCAATATGACTCCAATAAAAATCCCAGTAGGTTACTTTTGTGGAACAATAAAATTGACTCAAAAATTAATATGGAAAGTAGACGACTCTCTAAAGGAGAGAAGGCAATGCTAAAGAAGGAGAACAAGGAGGCAGACATTACCTTACTAAATATCAAATATTAATCAAAACAGGTATCATTGGCAAAGAGAAACAAATAAATCAATGAAACACAATAAGATGTTCAGAAAGAGTCCCAAGTATGTCTGGGAACTTTATATGCATCAGAAAATATATTAAGGGAGATGAATGGATTATTCAATCAATCCGCTAGGACAACTGGCTTTCCATAAAATTCATACAGATTAAAGAACTAAATGTGAAAAAAATTAAAAACTATTATAAAAAAGTGAAATCACTTCATGACTTTAGGATTGAGAAGGGATATCTTTATTAAACATGAAATACAACTCATAAAGATTCATAAATGCAACTATATTAACATCAAAACCTTTCAGAAGAATGAAGAAGCAAAGGCCATAAAAGTAGCTTTCGTAAATTCAACTGCATCAAAATGTACAACATCTATGTGACCAAAAGCCTACAATGTTAAAGACATATAACAGATGGAAAGAGGTATGTGCAAAACATATACAGCACAAAATATAATCCAAAATATATAGAGAATACCTATAAATCAGCAACAAAAAAGTGGTCAGAGGACATGAACAGGAGAGGGAAATTAAATAAGGCCCCCTCAATGAGTTAATCTCCCAAATAAGCAAGGAGGCAAAAACAAAGAGTTATTATTTCACAGTAATTAACAGGGGCCTCCTCCAAAATGTTCTTGATGATTTGATGAGGCAAAAAACATCGTAAACTTTTGGTGGTCACTATTTAAAAGAATGAATTAGACCTAGAAATTTGGGGTAGGGATGTTATTCATTTCATTATTAAGCAAAGAAAAGAACCTGTATATTACTACAAAATAGGATATAACATCATAATTTTAATTAAAAAACCCAAAAAAATTATACATGTATGCTTATCATAGGACAATTATACTAGAAAATAGGGTAAATTATGAATACTGACTATCTTTGATACATGAATGACAAAGAATCAAAGAGAGAGATAAATTAATTTGTAATATATACAACTTTGTTGTTTGAATTACCATGAACACATTTGTTGTAATTGAAAATTTTAAAGTAAATCGAATGGCAAAAATACAAACAAAGGAAATAGGTGAAAATTAGTATCAGAAAAAGTTAAATTCAAGTAGAAAAAAAGCAAATGGTATTGTTCCTATTGATAAAAAGTATAAATACAATGGTCAAATAATACCTAATGGTCAAATTTTACAAGATAGCAATATATTAAGCAAAGTGTGTTATAAATAAAAGGACAATTCAAAATAACACAGGAGACTAAAGATTTTCTTCATGGTGGTGTTGATTTTATTGAAAAAAATATAGTTTTGTGATAGAGATGGCTAGCTGTCTGCCACAGACTTGATCTCTCTCTTCCATTATGAAAAGGTTTTAGCTATAAAAAGGAGTGACGAATGCTATTTCTAGGCCTGAGTGGTAAAAATCTCCCAAGGGCGATCTCTCATGCTCTTTTCCTAACCTCCAGCTGACTGAAAGACCCTAAAGAAGAGCAGAGTCACAAGATAGTAGGGGCCTGGGTCATCAAGTAAAAAGCCTTTCATTAACCAGAAACACAAAGAAAAAATAAAGTTTTATTGAGTTAAATCACTGAAATTTGTATGTTTGGTTTCATAGCCGATAGATTTATAAGTAAATTAGTTAAATAAATTACGCTACGCTCATCAAGAGAACACTAAGTAGCCATTTCAAAGATGACATAGAAAGAATCCCATGATATAGTACTACATATACTGAATAAAATGTAAGTATTAGAATCTATATTGATCTACATCTACATCTATGTATGTACATATATATGTATCTATATCCATATATACATGCCTATTTGTATATAAACACACAAACAAAAGTCAAGAAGAATAAACTCTAAAATGTTAACTGTGGCTATTTCTGGATTGACATTATAAGTGATCTCACCATATATATATGATATATATAAATCTCATCATATATATGAATAACTTTTAAAACAAAAAGCAAAGGTGTTTTAAAATAACTTCCATAGCTATGCCAATTTTCTTGCACACCTGCATAGATGACAACCTCAGCTTAGCAGACCAAAAAAGTACAAGGTGATATATACATGGGCATGTTCTGATGAAGTAGGAAATGTGACTTTGTTCCAGTACCAATGTAGAGGGTATTAGGTGCCAGATGGCAGCACATTATTGAAACTCTTATCCCCCAGGCTCAGCCAAAGCACATGCTCTGCTAGAGTCAAGCATGCATAGACATCTGAACACTCACCACCATGATCTGACTCAAGAGGGAAATGAAAAAAAAAAGATTGTGAACTTCTTACTTGATTGGACAGAGGTTTACCATCTTAGGCACTAACTAATTGACTGGTGAAAGATACAGACATAAATGGCCCTAATAAAATGCAGATTAACCTTTTAAAAGTATATAACCCCTAAAGCTACATTACTTGTATCAAACATTCTGCTTTGGACATTCATTCACTAAGCAAAAACAAAACACACTGATTACCTACTGAAATAATTTGGCAGTGCATGGAAAATGCAGCGGTGAATAAAACACAGTCTTTATCCACAATAAGCATTAGCTTGAAGGAGAAATTAAGTCATTTCAGTATTCTATGAGTAACAGATTGGATTATTGTTCAGCAAATATCCATTCTTCTCTCTCACATGGGTAGGTATATATTTCCCTGTCACACTGACTTTGGGCTCAGTGGTATGACTTACCCAGTGGAATGTTAGCAGATATGCTCATGCCATTCAACATGAGAAGAATGTACCCTGGATAGCCATTGGTCCAAGGAGGATATTTGGAAACAATTTTTCATGGAAGTTTGAGATTGTGTCTCCCTCTGAAACAGAGGGAAGATTCCTGACCAAAACAATAATGTCTCCTTCTGGGGCCAAGTTTGCTAGGAGCCTCCTTTTAAAATATTGGGTTTCCTAAACTCAGAGTTCCTCAACTGTAATACAGACCGACTAAGTGCATAGCAAACAGCCGGACCTGCTTCCCCATCACCCTCACGGAGTTTAGACAGCAAGAGAAACGAAGGAAAATATAAATCTCATTCTGTCTGCTATGGTATGAACAATTTAAAATATACAGTAATACAATAATAGCAGTAATAATGAATAATAAAGTCCTGTCACTGACCAAGGGGTCTTGAGTCTTCTGCCAGCATCTATGGAACTGTGGCAACTAACGCATTAGTTTAAAAGTGGGATAAAATCTCAGACCCTTCATAGTTATTGACAGAGGTTAAAAGTCAAGTGGAGCCAACCTCAATCTAACCCACTACTTGCAGTTAAGCTCAGCCCACCTGCAGCTTGAAGCAGAGTCTAGCAAGTCCAGCTGATATAAGTCAAACCACAGTTGGCACAAAGAAAAATAAGTGAGATCAATGTACTTACTGTTTTAAGCCACTGAGTTTGGAGTGATTTGCTATGCAGAATTATTGCAGCATTAGCTGACTCATATCAATATACTATGCCATGTGCTGTGATGAGACTAAGCATAGGGTATAGAAAATGACAGGAATACCTAACGTGGAATTGTATACTCTCACAAGTACTGTGGATATTAAAACAATTCTAAGATTTCATATCACCTGCCTATCATCCACAAAAACAAATTCTGCTCATTGCTTGCTCACCAGGATTTATAAATTATTCTTCTTTTGCATTCTTTGCTATTTTTTACATGCAAAAAAAGCATCTACATGTTAAGCTGAGATAAACATACTGAGATATATTGAGTTAAATATTCCCAATCTACTTCTCAAGCTGAATCTATAAATCCTAAATTATGGAGTTATTGAAAAATATCTGACACTAAGTTTAATATAGTAAGGTTTGGAGGGAAAGTGTAATTAAACTTTATAAAACTACAAATGATGTAGGAACATCTCTAGAGAAGAGCATCTACTTCATCAAGCAAGACGTTTTCTCCATGATATTCTGTCAAAACAGTCATGGGTACAGTTGAAAAGAGTTTTGGCCCTTTTTGCTAAAGTACCCATAATCCTGAGACAGAAATGTGTTACATTTCAATATTTCAGGCATAATGCTCAAAGAATTAGGGAAAATGACCTTCTTAGGGTAGCTTATTTGGAATATCTATTGTTTGGCACAAATACTTTTGGCTAATTGGGCAATTTTGTTACCTCTAGCGAGTTTGTCAATTGATGATAAGAATGTTATGTGACATCACCCGGGCAAAGTAAGAAATGGGAGCAATTATTCTTCTTACCTAGATATTTTATGTGAAGCTCCCTTTTAATACTAGTGCATCATATGCAATTCTGTGTAAGCTCTTTTCTCTTAGGATTTCTGAACTCAATTTTACATCTGCCATGGCTACAAATACACATTATGAAAGCAGGATTGGCTTACTCTCCTTGTCTCTACCAACTAAACAATTTAAACAGCAGTTGTCATTTCAAGAAGTCAGAAAATAAACCAACCTAAGTGTCCATCAATGGATGAATGGATAAAGAAATTGTGGTATATACAATGGAATATTATCCAGCCATAAAAAGGAAGAGATTTGCCGAGGCATCCCGCTGCTTCCAGGAACTCCACCTGTGGCCCAGGAGGCCTAAGAAGGGTCAGACCCGCTTCCCTAGCGCCCTCTCTGGGGCCCTCGCAGCTCAGAAGACTGACTGAGATTCCTCCCGAAACTTAGTGAATTACTTAATGCTGGACCTGAGATTCCACCTGTGCACTGATGACAGACAACAAATCATCCCAAATTGAGGAGGTGGACTTTGAGAGCAAGATTTCTGATTTTTTTCCCCTTTTCCTCTTTTTCTGAGTGTGTATGTGTATGCTTCTGTGTGAGATTTTGTCTGTATAGCTTGGCTTCCACCATTTGTCCTAGGGTTCTATCTGTCCATTTTTTTTAAAATAATTATTTTTTATTTTAATAACTTTATCATATTTTATCTTACTTTATTTTATTTTACGTTATCTTTTCTTTCTTTCTTTTTTCCTTCCTTCCCTCCTTCCTTCTTTCCTTCCTTCCTCCCTCCCTCCCTCCCTTCCTCCTTTCTTTCTTTCTTTCTTTCTACTTCTACTAATTCTTTCTTTCTACATTTTCTCCCTTTTATTCTGAGCCGTGTGGATGAAAGGCTCTTGGTGCTGCAGCCAGGAGTCAGTGCTGTGCCTCTGAGGTGGGAGAGCCAACTTCAGGACACTGGTCCACAAAAGACCTCCCAGCTCCACATAATATCAAACGGTGAAAATCTCCCAGAGATCTCCATCTCAACACCAGCACCCAGCTTCACTCAACGACCAGCAAGCTACAGTGCTGGACATCCTATGCCAAACAACGAGCAAGACAGGAACACAACCCCACCCATCAGCAGAGAGGCTGCCTAAAATCATACTAAGTCCACAGACACACCAAAACACACCACCAAACGTGGACCTGCCCACCAGACAGTCAAGATCCAGCCTCATCCACCAGAACACAGGCACTAGTCCCCTCCACCAGGAA
The DNA here is from genome assembly GCF_008692025.1 of Phocoena sinus. Lineage (NCBI taxonomy): Eukaryota > Metazoa > Chordata > Mammalia > Artiodactyla > Phocoenidae > Phocoena > Phocoena sinus. Next base: position 31,250,686 of record NC_045784.1, on the reverse strand, counting down.
GCCTACACAACCCACTGAACCAACCTTAGCCACTGGGGACAGACACCAAAAACAATGGGAACTACGAACCTGCAGCATGCAAAAAGGAGACCCCAAATACAGTAAGATAAGCAAAATGAGAAGAAAGAGAAATACACAGCAGATAAAGGAGCAAGATAAAAACCCAACAGACCTAACAAATAAAGAGAAAATAGGCAGTCTACCTGAAAAAGAATTCAGAATAATGATAGTAAAGATGATCCAAAATCTTGGAAATAGAATAGACAAAATGCAAGAAACATTTAACAAGGACCTAGAAGAACTAAAGATGAAACAAACAATGATGAACAACACAATAAATGAAATTAAAAATACTCTAGACGGGATCAATAGCAGAATAACGGATAAGTGACCTGGAAGATAAAATAGTGGAAATAGCTACTGCAGAGCAGAATAGAGAAAAAGAATGAAAAGAACTGATGAGAGTCTCAGAGAACTCTGGGACAACATTAAACACACCAACATTCAAATTATAGGGGTTCCAGAAGAAGAAGAGAAAAAGAAAGGGACTGAGAAAATATTTGAAGAGATTATAGTTGACAACTTCCCTAATATGGGAAAGGAAATAGTTAATCAAGTCCAGGAAGCACAGAGAGTCCCATACAGGATAAATCCAAGGAGAAACATGCCAAGACACATATTAATCAAACTGCCAGAAATTAAATACAAAGAAAACATATTAAAAGCAGCAAGGGAAAACCAACAAATAACACACAAGGGAATCCCCATAAGGTTAACAGCTGATCTCTCAGCAGAAACTCTGCAAGCCAGAAGGGAGTGGCAGGACATATTTAAAATGATGAAGGAGAAAAACCTGCAACCAAGATTACTCTACGCAGCAAGGATTTCATTCAGATTTGATGGAGAAATTAAAACCTTTACAGACAAGCAAAAGCTGAGAGAGTTCAGCACTACCAAACCAGCTTTACAACAAATGCAAAAGGAACTTCTCTAGGCAAGAAACACAAGAGAAGGAAAAGACCTACAATAACGAACCCAAAACAATTAAGAAAATGGGAATAGGAACATACATATCAATAATTACCTTATATGTAAATGGACTAAATGCTCCCACCAAAAGACACAGACTGGCTGAATGGATACAAAAACAAGACCCATATATATGCTGTCTACAAGAGACCCACTTCAGACCTAGAGACACATACAGACTGAAAGTGAGGGGATGGAAAAAGATATTCCATGTAAATGGAAACCAAAAGAGAGCTGGAGTAGCAATTCTCATATCAGACAAAATAAACTTTAAAATAAAGAGTATTAGAAGAGAAAAAGAAGGACACTATATAATGATCAAGGGATCGATCCAAGAAGAAGATATAACAATTGTAAATATTTATGCACCCAACATAGAAGCACCTCAATACATAAGGCAAATACTAACAGCCATAAAAGGGGAAATCGACAGTAACACATTCATAGTAGGGGACTTTAACACCCCACTTTCACCAATGGACACATCATCCAAAATGAAAATAAATAAGGAAACACAAGCTTTAAATGATACATTAAACAAGATGGACTTAATTGATATTTACAGGACATTCCATCCAAAAACAACAGAATACACATTTTTCTCAAGTTCTCATGGAACATTCTCCAGGATACATCATATCTTGGGTCACAAATCAAGCCTTGGTTAATTTAAAAATATTGAAATCGTACCAAGTATCTTTTCCGACCACAATGCTATGAGACTAGATATCAATTACAGGAAAAAATCTGTAAGAAATACAAACACATGGAGGCTAAACAACACACTACTTAATAACCAAGAGATCACTGAAGAAATCAAAGAGGAAATAAAAAAATACCTAGAAACAAAATGACAATGGAGACACAACGACCCAAAACCTATGGGATGCAACAAAAGCAGTTCTAAGAGGGAAGTTTATAGCAATACAATCCTACCTTAAGAAACAGGAAACATGTCGAATAAACAACCTAACCTTGCACCTACAGCAATTAGAGAAAGAAGAACAAAAAACCCCCAAAGTTAGCAGAAGAAAAGAAATCATAAAAATCAGATCAGAAATAAATGAAAAAGAGATGAAGGAAACGATAGCAAAGATCAATAAAACTAAAAGCTGCTTCTTTGAGAAGATAAACAAAATTGATAAACCATTAGCCAGACTCATCAAGAAAAAAAGGGAGAACACTCAAATCAATAGAATTAGAAATGAAAAAGGAGAAGTAACAACTGACACTGCAGAAATACAAAAGATCATGAGAGAGTACTACAAGCAACTCTATGCCAATAAAATGGACAACCAGGAAGAAACGGACAAATTCTTAGAAATGCACAACCTGCCAAGACTGAATCAGGAAGAAATAGATAATATGAACAGACCAATCACAAGCACTGAAATTGAAACTGTGATTAAAAATCTTCCAACAAACAAAAGCCCAGGACCAGATGGCTTCACAGGAGAATTCTATCAAACATTTAGAGAAGAGCTAACACCCATCTTTCTCAAACTCTTCCAAAATATAGCAGAGCGAGGGACACTCGCAAACTCATTCTACGAGGCCACCATCACCTTGATACCAAAACCAGACAAGGATGTCACAAAGAAAGAAAACTACAGGCCAATATCACTGATGAACATAGATGCAAAAATCCTAAACTAAATACTACCAAACAGAATCCAACAGCACATTAAAAGGATCATACACCATGATCAAGTGGGGTTTATTCCAGGAATGCAAGGATTCTTCAATATACGCACATCAATCAATGTGATAAACCATACTGACAAATTGAAGGAGAAAAACCATATGATCATCTCAATAGATGCAGAGAAAGCTTTCAACAAAATTCAATACCGATTTATGATAAAAACCCTGCAGAAAGTAGGCAGAGAGGGAACTTTCCTGAACATAATAAAGGCCATATATGACAAACCCACAGCCAACATCGTTCTCAATGGTGAAAACCTGAAAGCATTTCCACTAAGATCAGGAACAAGACAAGGTTGCCCACTCTCACAACTCTTATTCAACATAGTTTTGGAAGTTTTAGCCACAGCAATCAGAGAAGAAAAGGAAATAAAAGGAATCCAAATCGGAAAAGAAGTAAAGCTGTCACTGTTTGCGGATGGCATGATACTATACAAGGAGAATCCTAAAGATGCTACCAGAAAACTACTAGAGCTAATCAATGAATTTGGTAAAGTAGCAGGATACAAAATTAATGCACAGAAATCTCTGGCATTCCTATACACTAATGATGAAAAATCTGAAAGTGAAATACGAAAACACTCCCATTTACCACTGCAACAAAAAGAATAAAGTATCTAGGAATAAACCTACCAAAGTAGACAAAAGACCTGTATGCAGAAAATTATAAGACACTGATGAAAGAAATTAAAGATGATACAAATAGATGGAGAGATATACCATGTTCTTGGATTGGAAGAATCAACATTGTGAAAATGACTCTACCACCCAAAGCAATCTACAGATTCAATGCAATCCCTATCAAACTACCAATGGCATTTTTCACAGAACTAGAACAAAAAATTTCACAATTTGTATGGAAACACAAAAGACCCCGAACAGCCAAAGCAATCTTGAGAACGAAAAACGGAGCTGGAGGAATCAGGCTCCCTGACTTCAGACTATAATACAAAGCTACAGTAATCAGGACAGTATGGTACTGGCACAAAAACAGAAATATAGATCAATGTAACAGGATAGAAACCCCAGAGATAAACCCACACACATATGGTCACCTTATCTTTGATAAAGGAGGCAGGAATATACAGTGGAGAAAGGACAGCCTCTTCAATAAGTGGTGCTGGGAAAACTGTACAGGTACATGTAAAAGTATGAGATTAGATCACTCCCTAACACCATACACAAAAATAAGCTGAAAATGGATTAAAGACCTAAATGTAAGGCCAGAAAGTATCAAACTCTTAGAGGAAAACATAGGCAGGACACTCTATGACATAAATCACAGCAAGACCCTTTTTGACCTACCTCCAAGAGAAATGGAAATAAAAACAAAAATAAACAAATGGGACCTAATGAAACTTCAAAGCTTTTGCACAGCAAAGGAAACCATGAACAAGACCAAAAGACAACTCTCAGAATGGGAGAAAATATTTGCAATTGAAGCAACTGACAAAGGATTAATCTCCAAACTTTATAAGCAGCTCATGCAGCTCAATAATAAAAAAAACAAACACCCCAATCCAAAAATGGGCAGAAGACCTAAACAGACATTTCTCCAAAGAAGATAGACAGACTGCCAACAAACACATGAAAGAATGCTCAACATCATTAATCATTAGAGAAATGCAAATGAAAACTACAATGAGATATTATCTCACACCAGTCAGAATGGCCAACATCAAAAAATCTGGAAACAATAAATGCTGGAGAGGGTGTGGAGAAAAGGGAACCCTCTTGCACTGCTGGTGGGAATTTGAATTGGTACAGCCACTATGGAGAACAATATGGAGGTTACTTTAAAAACTAGAAATAGAACTACCATATGACCCAGCAATCCCACTACTGGGCATATACCCTGAGAAAACCATAATTCAAAAAGAGTCATGTACCAACATGTTCATGTGCTCTGCAACGGGAGAGGCCACAGCAGTGAGAGGCCCGCGTACCGCAAAAAAAAAAAAAAAAAAAGAAAAGAGGGCTTCCCTGGTGCCACAGTGGTTAAGAACCTGCCTGTCAATGCAGGGGACACTATTATTATTTTTTTTTTTGGCTTTTTTTTTTTTTGCCACACCGCACGGCTTGCAGGATCATAATTCCCTGACCAGGGATGGAACCCGTGTCCCCTGCAGTGGAAGAATGGAGTCTTAAGCACTGGACTGCCAGGGAATTCCCACCAAAAGGGAACTCTTGATTTCACCCTGTACCATAACTGCTCCTCCCTAACACTTTCCAACCTTAATAAATAAATTTAAGTTGCAGAAAAGGGGAGAGATTACTGCATCAAAGTCCTCGAATAAGCAGAAAGAAAATTAGATCTAGTGCACACATTGAATGTTAATCTCTGCTGGGCGAACAGTCAGTTCATAGTGACCAAAAGGAAATCAGGGCATGTGAGCACAGATGCTGATAATGGTGACGGGATTTTGTGGAAGTGACCTTTCACATTTACTGAAATGGGAAACAAGGTCTTCAGCTGACAACCATTGTGGAGGAGGAGTTGAGCAGGGCACCAAAACCATATAAGCTCCAGGACAAACTGGTGAACTTCCTGTGCAGTGATGGGGCATCCTTTCTGCAAATGAGACATGGATCTGCCACTGTGAATTGTCACATGGAATAGTTTTATAAACTTCACCAAGCAGCTAAAACAAAGCACCCTTTTAAGACTAAAATCTTTCAGTGATTTGTCCTTAGAAGAGTGTCGGGCTTCCCTGGTGGTGCAGTGGTTAAGAATCCGCCTGCCAATGCAGGGGACACAGGTTCGAGCCCTGATCCGGGAAGATCCCACAAGCCGCGGAGCAAGTAAGCCCGTGCACCACAACTACTGAGCCTGCGCTCTAGAGCCCGTGAGCCACAACTACTGAGCCCGCGTGCTGCAACTACTGAAGCCCATGCGCCTAGAGCCCATGCTCTGCAACAAGAGAAGCCACCGCAATGAGAAGCCCGCACACCACAATGAAGAGTAGTCCCCGCTTGCCGCAACTAGTGAAAAGCCCACGTGCAGCAACGAAGAGCCAATGCAGCCATAAATACATACATACATACATACATACATAAAAGAGAAAAGGAAAGAAACTCCGGCAGCATGTTTCCTCCTGCTATTTGTGGTTAAAATCGCCTGTGTTCTATGTAACATTGAACACTCCACATTTAATGCACATCCCTTGATTTGCAGCAGCTACAGACCTAATCTTTTGCATGTGTAAAGTGTCTTCCTTTTACGCAGCTCACTCATTGCCCCTGTACCACAAAAATGCTAAGTATCTTATTTCTGCTCTTCAGGTATCGTGAACTAAAGGCTAAGGCCCTGGGATAATTAATTTTTTTCCAAAGGAAAATATTTCTGGGACAGCAACGTTTCTCAAAGCAAAATGTTAAAGTACATGAGGACACACAAAAAAAATAGTTCTATCAATACATATCCATTCCCACAAAAACAAATGTCAGAAAATAGTATTCCATTCTGTTCATGGATGACATTTGGCTCATGCGTAACACTGTAAATATCGTGTCAATCAAGGATAATTTATAGGCAATGGTTTTGCCTGACCAGGAGAAATGTGAAAGCCAAAGTAATAATATATCCATCAAGAAGGCATTCATTGAATGCCTGCAGAGCCCAATATTGTAGGAGATATTTAAAAGAAAAGGATATTGGTACTATCTGATGGCTCCACCTCCTTTTCATACTTGAGGGAATGGAGCACTTGCTCTAAGTTATAGAATTTGGTGGTAGGCTTGAGAACTTGGGTTCTTTCCTCCTGGCTATTAGCATTTTCCTTTTTGTTAATTCTCTCAACCAACTTGGCATCTTCTCTGTATCATATTAAGTATTGAGACACAGAGATAAACAGGAAATAACCATTACCCTTGAGAAGCTAATGGTCTAATGAGAAAGACAGATATGTAAATATAAAGCACAGTCAGAGGATGACTTACCGCAAGTAAACACCACAGCCCCCCAGTGGAGTACTCTTTTTTTTTTTTTTTCAGTGGAGTACTCTTAATGGGATATTTAACACTGACATAGAAATTAACATTAGAATACTGAAGTGGGGAGCTTGAGAACAACTTTTTGAGGTAGGTCACAACCTGGAAGGTTTTGTCATTAGTTAAAAGCCAAAGCAGAGAAAATGAAAAAAACTAATCTATTAACAGGCAACAGCAGCAGGCAATTTTTAGAGCCCAAACACATCAGGGGAAACAGAACTTTGTTAGGTTCTATATTTGAGTCTCCATGAAATAACAAATGGGGATACACAGCAAGACCTGCATGAGTCCAGTTTTTAATATTGTGTACACTAAAATTTTTATTTTGAGCCTATGCAAGAGATCACAAATTTTTGCCAATTATATTTTATTCCTGATAGAAGGAGTTAATCAACTTGAATAACATAGCCATTTTTTAAAAGTATGAGACCCAGAAGAGGACCACAGAAGATAAAAATACTAGGGCAATGAAGGTAGATGAAGACCAGGGTAGAAATCAGACACTCCTAACTATTATTTTATTAATTGCCCATTTAGATGTTGTATAGATCATGACCAGAAACACAGTGTAGACATCTATTGTGTGAATGTGCATGCTTTATTTTATTAGTAAGTCTATAAAGATGTAGTTTCACAGAATGAAATTATTCTCACTCAAGTAATCTAAAGATAGAAAGATAAATACACAGATACATAAATATGGATATATAGGCATTTATACATACGTATAGAGAGATACAGATACGTATATGATTAGAGAGAGGGATAGCAGTGTACCACAGTTGATAAGGTTCTCAACTGCCCCTGCCCCTGCACAAACGAACTATGAAAGCCCTTATAGGAAAGAAATGTCAATATTTAGGAGTAAACTTAAACATGTTTTTTGAATTATAAGTACATAGTTTTGAAATAAATTAACTTGAGTAATACTAACTAAATGATAAATATTTAGTAATGTATAAATAAAAAATTTTACCCACTGGTAGAATTAAGAGACATAACTAAATTTCTCCTAGTCTTGCACAAAGTTGCAGTATACATAAACACTGTACTTGTGCTAACTTCTCTGGAAGACACAGCATATTTTAGGAACATAAAACATTTCTAGGAAAGAGAGCTTTATACATCTTCAAGAGTTAAATGGGGATAGTATTGCTTACTTTCCTAGGATATGGTGAGGATTAAATGAGATTACGTAAATACCCTGGCACAGGATGGTTGTTTAAGGTTAGCTCACTTCCTTAGCCCAGCAAAAAAACCTTATTTTTAAGGATGCAACTATGCCAATGATTAAGTGACTGTAGGAGTAATAAGAGCAATTGCAGTTCTAAAAAAGGAGGTATTGATTTGTGGAAGAAGGATGAATTAAGCAGAGCCATAGCTCAGTATAAAAATAATTTATTCTTTAGAAAGAAGAACATTGTTTGTGAGAATACCACACCTGTATGTCCATAGTACTTAATTTCTAAACTGGATTTTAATGCCAGTTTAGATTCTAAAATATTCTAGTCACAATTTTTAGAAATGCATGTATGTAATTTTTTAGTGTTCATCTATATATTTAGACCTATACAATTTATATTTTTGCTATTATTATAAATGGTATCTTTTGTTTCATTGAATGAACTAATAAGTTATTGCTGTTATATATAAATGGAACTGATTACTGTAGATTCATTTTCTATCTCTTGGCCATAATAATCATATTTTTATTATTGCTCATTCCAATTATGTTCCAGGCAGTTCCCTAAATGTGTTATATAATTTGGCCTCCTACTTTTCAAAAGTTAACACTATTATTACACTTTTTTGCCTTAAGGTATTGGCTAGTTTACAGACCAATGTTCAAAAGAGCAGTGAGAACAGGCATTCTTTTTTTTTTTAATGTTTGTTTGTTTATTTATTTGGCTGCACAGGGTCTTAGTTGCAGCATGC